>NC_135510.1:15668610-15973610 GCF_051989575.1 Stigmatopora nigra | reverse complement strand
CTCTCTCTCTCTCTCTCTCTCTCTCTCTCTCTCTCTCTCTCTCTCTCTCTCTCTCTCTCTCTCTCTCTCTCTCTCTCCCCCCCTCTCTCTCTCTCTCTCCCCCCCCCCTCTCTCTCTCTCGTTTGTGCAAATGCAGCAGAATGGAAGCAAGCGGAGTCTTTTCGGCTCGCATGCAGCGTCAGAGGCTTTAGGGACTTGTTTTCTGAATGAATTTAAAATCACGTGTGATAGACGAAGAGAACACGGAGCCGCGAGATATTGTTTGAGGCCCGTGTTAAAAACAACCTTCTGAAAAGCAAGCCACTAGTTCACCCGCGCCGTGTGGTGTTCGATTTCGGCAGGTTTAAGATTTCTCAGGAACAATGACTTCAAACTGTCTGAGGCGTATGGATGAACATCCTTTGTCTTTGGGAGGGAGGGCATACATGGCTCAGGTTTTAATTGAGCCGTGTTACAAACACCAGATTTGCATTTACACATCTCTCTAGCCGAACGTCACCCTGTATGTTTTTTTTGTTCACCCATTCTGCAGTTCCTGCCACCAAAGAGCAGAGACAAACAGTCTGCACCACTGATGGCTTCATAGTCTTGCAGACAGGAAATGCATTCTGGGCAAGGAGAAATGACATTTGAAGAAATTGTCATTTTCACTGGGGGATCAAAGGAGACGATGAGGGCACTTGGATGAAAGTGGGAGTGCATCCTTCATCGAGCAGAGCTGAGAAAACACTTTGTATAAGGGTAGATGACGTCAAACGGCAGGGGTGGGCTGAGTAGCACTTGGGACGCCTTTTAAACAGGTAAACTCGGGTCCTTCAATAAAATGAGACACTGACGAGGAGGTAATGCAATCTCTCCCACCACGAGGAAAAAAAAAACCTTTATTTCAGTAATGACCACGAGGCAGCAGTCAGTAGACATCCATGTGTCTTTTTCCAATTCACACGGACAGCCATTAAGACTGTCTCTCTCTCTCTCTCTCTCTCTTTCTCTCTTTGCTTGGCATTTGCCTTTTCCTCCAGCCCACCTCCACACACGAATCCAATATCAGCACAGCATCAATAACATTCCCATGGCTCCTCACTGATGGAGGGTGCATCATTATGCTATGAAATCCACTCCAAAACATTCAAATATGTCTGACGAAAGACATCTATAATAACGTTTGTGACGCTTATACCGTTCATTGTGTATTTTTAAAATATCCTTTTGAAAAAAAAAGTGTACCCACACATCCTCCTAAATGTCGCCTCCTGACAGAACTTGTTCAAACAAGCCTGTTAATTGGATGAAGGCGACGGTGATGAAACTGATGACGATGGAGCCTTTATTGCGATCGTGATTAAGATGATTATTCCTTGCTCTAAATATATCCTGACGTCCGCCTGCTGCCGTGTGGAGATTTCCACCATCTATAGCCTCAAATAATCGATACTCCCATTTCTTATTTATACCGACAGTTGGTTATAATTAATGAATGAGACTCATACCGGAAGGGACGCGATGTAAGGTGGGAGGGGCACGGGGCTATTGTCATTATAAATATTACAAGATTAAAAAGAAGAAAAAAAAACAGATTTCAAATCAGTCCAAATTGCGTACAAATTGCTTGAAATGAGACAAAGGCCAACATAAATATGAAAGGAGGACTTTTAATCTAAACTCTATTTTGGTTAAATGATTAAAAAAAATAACAACAATTGGATATGAATTTTGACGCCCACCTCAACTCTGCGGCGAGAGATAGAGATAGAGAGGGGTAGAGAGAGAGAGAGAGAAAGAGAGAGAGAGACTCAGTAAAAGATAACTCGTGCGTCCGCGTGCACACGTCGACGCACGCCCGCACACACACACACGCAGCCCCATTTAAGGACTGATCCGCTGACGTACATTGCAGGAAAGTGCTATAAAAAAACCTTCATACATACAAAGTGTGTCGTGCCACCCCACAAACCCCTCCTAACCCGCCTCCGCTCATCCCTCCTCCTCCACCCAACACGCCCACGCCCACGCAATAATCCCACGTCTCAGTTGAAGAAAAAAAATCAACATGTCCATTAAAGCAGGCATTTTAGTTGCATTTTATTAACGCATTTATAGCATTCCTTTCCAAAAAGCAAAAGGCAAAAATGGGAATTATATTTGTATCATTTATTGCCAACAAAATCTACCAACAGCTTTTTTTTATTTTTTTAATGCAATAAACTATTGTCAAATAATAAAGATATGTCTTATCATATATTAGGTGTATAATAATCTTTGTTGTAATAAGCGACGCGTTTAACGGGAGAATAAAAGGAGCGAGGAGGACGCCTGTAGACGTGCTCCGTCATGCAAATGTAAACGTGAGGATAAATTCGTTTTCGGACTATTTTGCCGGGCACATGCGGCGTGAAAGAAGAAGACAGCTGATGGAAACAGGACTGACTGACTGTGGGCGTTGGGGCTTTTCTCATCTTGTTTTGCAATTGCTTCGTCTTGGATCAAAACATCTTAAATCTTTGACCGGAGGAGGAGGAGGAGGAGGAGAAAGAAAAAAAAGACGAGATGGAGAGAGGGAGTGCAAAGAAGACGGGAAATGGAAATAGACAATTTCCCAAGCTTTTTAGGCGACCTTTATAAGAGAATGAAGCCATCTTAAATGTCGATGATATAAATCTATCTCATTTCGAAAGAGGCTTCAAAAATACTCTTATAGAAAATCTTCTACTCGCGTCAACACCAGTGAAAGCATATTTTCTCTCCATCAAATCTCCCAGTGACGTCCTCGGGCCACGCCCACATTTATTATAATTTCACGCAAAACAAATAAGAAATTGCGTAGAGCAAATTCCACGAGAGTGCGTAATTACAGATGATATTTTTAGAGTTATTCCTATGCAGTCTGGGTTTGTGACATGAGACCCCCCCCCCAAAAAAAAATAAAAAAATAAAAAGTAAAAAGGGAGGTAGTAGGGGGAGCAGGTGAAGCGAAAAGCACCTTATGAATGAAACCGTGGAACGGACGTAGTAAAAACACAAGTGATTTGATGGCGATGACGGGAGGGTTTGGGGGTTTGGGGAAAGGGAGGGGGTAGGGCTATATTTGGACCGATAACAGAATACACAGACATCAAGACAAAACATGAATGTAGCAGAGCAGGTATGGTAGGTAATAAAAAAAGGAGGGGAAAAGATGGCAGCTTGTTTCCCCACACATGTTTTATTCGGACCAATATTGTTGTAGAGAAGCACAGCTAAGGATCAAATCCTCCCGGTTATAGCGTGACTCGATCCCATATTGGGAGCATGATTAGGCATAATGCAACCATAACGTACGGTGTTGCAGCAAGGCACTCTCGGAAACTCCGACGCGAAAAAAAGGTGACTAAAAATAAATGAGAATAAAAGTCTCAAAACAGTCATCTACAGAATTAGATACCAGCCTTAAATTCTGCCTCATGCTTTCATTTTCGTCGCCAGAGACAAGGCATATGACCAGCTGGAGGTATTTCAGGGACTATGCCGACAATGCAGGATGCAAGCTGCATGCTGTGCTCTTAAAAAGCCCAAGTTCGTTGGAGACCCCCCCCCCCCCCAACACCACCACCACCACAAAAAAAAAAAAGCCCCGCAAGGACCACAGCAACAAAAGAGTGATATGAAAGCAATGAATCGGGCTCTTACCTTTACAAGAGCTGACAACCACTATGTGCGTGGTCAGATCTCCGCGACCAACGCTCGCATGTCCCAAAGTTTAAACACAGTGTGGGGGGGCTTAAACTGACAATGTTAAGTGGCAAAAAAGGGAGGGGGCACACACCAGACACCCGAACGTTACAACTTTGACAAGGCTCTCTAAAAAATAAAAAAAACACACACGCGCTCACCACTCACATTCGCATTTCTTCCCTTAATCTCTTTTAACTCTTTTGGTGCAATTGACGGCAATAGACGTCCAAACACGTACCCCCCCCTCCCCATCCTTTACCTGTGAATTTGAAATAGTTTATCATTAGACGCTTAATCAATTTAAACTAGGAGCCCCCTGCAACCGCGGTTCAAATGGATTGGACGTCCATCGCCGTCCATGGCAAAGAACGAGTTAAAAGACATCAGTCTCCCGGAGAAAAGCTTACCAAAAGTTGGAAAAACAATCCCAGGTTTGGCAAAAGGGGGGAGGAAAGAAAGGCGTCCGCTATCTGCGAGGTTAGTCCATGGACGGCTCGAGTGCCTCTGTCCAGCGTGCTGAAAGCATCACACAGCTAGGGCAACTATAGTCTGAGGGGCCAGGGAAATATCTGAATACTTTGGTGGAGTGCCCACTCAAAAAGGGGGGAAAACTGCTGCTACTGCTGCTGGTACTGCTGCTGCTGCTGCTGCTGCCCCTGTCACGTGTATTTCCTCTCTTGCAAAACCGACCGCGTTAATATTTAATCACGTCGGTAAGACATTTTCAAATAGAGACCCTTAATGACAGCAACAATAAAAAAAAAAAGTCCAAGCTTAGTTCGTCCCCCGTGTTCAAATGACAACCAGAGCTCCGAGCGGCTCACCTTATAACACGTGTTGCTTTAAAAGAACATACATGCATGTATAATAAAGCCTCTGACTGGCAACATGCACGACTCTCCTGAAAGTCGAAGTATATGCTCACCACGCAGAGAGCGGTTGCTATGTAGTCCACGGTTGCCTTACCTGCCTCGGCGTAGCCCCAAAACGCCACCCAATCTTTTTTTTCCTCAACACGAGCTTTGTCAACATGAGCTTTGACCACACGAGCGAGTCTCGCTATACTGGGAATGACTTTGTCAAGTAGATGCCATCCAATGCAGCCTTTAAAAAAAAAAACGCCAAGCACGACTATTTGCAGCTCGCGCGCTTGCTTCCACCTCAGAAATGCTGTGTTTTCCAAAGGCTTACTTACCATTTTGTCCCCCCTTCCCCTTTTACGCTGTCCTGGAGACACAAGTGTCTTAATATCCACTCACTCCAACCGATGCTGGTAGGTAATGTGTCTTGTTTGAAGTCATCATATGAGAAGTTCTGCTGTGCTCAGTAGATCGCCCACCACTTCGCTGACTTATGAATCTAATAACCCTTTGCAATATCACCGTTCTAAAACTCTCTTAGGCACCCCAAATAAATAAATAATTAAATACATAAATACATAAATACATAAATAAAAAAACAACATTGGTGGCTCTATAGGAAAGGACAAATAATCAATAAACCCAGCTTGCCAGAGAGAAGCTTGCACGCACGGACATGACACCCTCGCCCGTAAAACGCCATTATAGGGGGGGTCTTATGTGATTGCCAAAAGCACCGGGAAGCATGCAACTTTATGACGGGGGCTAGTTCCTGACTGGGGGGGTCTCCTTGACTTGATGTGCCCACCTTGTCGGACAAATGTCTCTATAGGCCAATTACGCTTACGCCGACGTGAATTCGTGAGTAGGAACATCGAGACATTTTATTGCTTCGCTTTCCGAATAACTTGTTGCGCGCTCATACTTACGTCGCCTTTCACACAAAATAGGATGGAATTTTCCTCCGAACTCGAGCAGAAGAGTTCGACTGCGAGAGGTTGAAAACCCGTAAGGAGACTTTTAAATGTGGGTTTTGGAGAAGTTCAAAGGCGAAATATGTTTGGAGTAAAATTCCATCAGTTGCGGTGCTAACGCCGTACCATCTGATTGTTATGCAGTGGCGAGGCGATGTGCTTGCAAGCCGTGCCCCAAATGTACTAAGCAACATGAGTAATAGGTGAGATTCGTTCGCCCGAGTCAATGCCGGCATACAAAACTTTTTATTTTCAAGTCTTCATGTGTTTGAATGACTTTTTTTTCAGGGGTGTGGGCATCCTAGTCGGAGGAAATCACACAGTACGGGTGGTGCTGGATTTGCTGAAAACCTGTAGGCGTGTGGAAGAGACAATAGAAGGGACAACTGATTGGACACGTGTCACAAACAAGTAAGCTGTGAATCAAAAAAAGGATCCCACCATAGCTGCCTCTCCCACGACCACGCGAATCCACGAAAAGCATGATGACGAACAGAAACTCACACTAGAGTGTTGTTGTGATTATTCATTTAACCCTTTTATGCACCTAATATAACTACATTTTTAAAACCTCTACAGAGTAAACTGCATTCGACGTCTAAGCCAGTGGTCCCCAACTACCGGTCTGTGGACCGGTACAGTTCCGCGAACCCCCTGGTGGCGGTCCGTCAGAGTCCAGGGCCGAAGGTCTTAAGACGTCCAAGGAACAGAAAGGTGAGCATGACGTCTCATGCTGTCAATGGCAAGTAATAAGCTATTTGGGTAATTAAGATGAGTCTATTTTTGTTTTTCTTCATTTTAATATTATTAATTTAGCTTGTATTGACATTGTATTTATGTATAAATGTAAATATAACCATGCCGAAATGAAATCATTAATAATACAAAATGTGTATTCCTTCATTCAATCGTTTTCTGAACCGCTTATCCTTATTAGGGTCGCGTGGGGTGCTGGAGCCAATCCCAGCTGTCTCCGGGCCAAAGGCACATGGAGACGGACAACCATGCACAGTCACACCCATGCCTAGGGGCAATTTAGAGTGTCCAATCAGCCTACCATGCATGTTTTTGGAATGTTGGAGGAAACCGGAGTACCCGGAAGAAACCCACGCAGACCCGGGGAAGACAACAAAGGTGGACTGACCTGGATTTGAACCCTAGGACCAGAACTTTGAGGCTGACGTGCAAACCACTCATCTGCCGGGCCGCCAAAAATGTGTAAAGTATTATAATACGTAAGATACGCGTGTGTGTGTGTGTGTGTGTGTGTGTGTGTGTGTGTGTGTGTGTGTGTGGTGCAGTGTTTTTTTCACCTGATTTTGGTGTTGGGGTTGTGGGATGCTAGAGCCTATTTTGCAAAACTTTGATGAAAAAGGCAGATTACACCCAAGAAATGTCACAAAAAGAGCAAAATTTAAATCCAAAATGTATGTAATTGCTGTCATTGCATCTACACCAGACAGAGCACATGTCCTCACCCGTATTCTTTACCATATAAAATATTTCTAATATTGATTCATATATACTATTATCAAATAACATTTGGACACGCTATATCAAATTGGACTATGGACACAACTGATACTTTATTGATGAAAAATCAAATAACCTTTACTAAAGAAATCAAAACCTTTTTTTAACTTCTTGTCACCAATACGGTAGAGACATACCTATTTGAATTAAGCTTAAATGTTATGTTTTGGAAAAAGCAGCAAGGGCTTTATCGCAGTCTGATATGAGTATTGCTCAATTGCATCCATTAAGACTTGCTTATTGTTTCCTACAGCACACTAAATGTCGCAGATCTACACATGCTGGCAACAAGTCATTAAAATAAGGGAGTGAGGTAACACTTTTATGCTCGCTTGGGACAAACATGGTGCTGTGGGTGAAGAAGTGTCCTTTCTGCACATGATTGAATGCATGATAAGTAAGGATGGACAACTCCCATCACCTTTGAGCGCTGCCACCACTAACACCGCTAGCACCAGCACCCCCTCCACCCATCCTCCATCCTTTCTGCTTCCTGACGTGGTAGCTTGAATGGTTCCTACTTGTTATGTTGTTAACACTTCCTCTTCTCCCACAGAGCTTCTCACAGACTCACTTCCTGACTCATGCTCGTCCCTTTTCCCACTAGGCGAGCATTTGCCACCACTCTTCACCACCATATACATCTTGGCCTGGCCCGAGGTCATTGGTTAAACACTTACACAGCCTGGCTAGTGTTCCTGTGCTCTGTGGTCAGCCGAGAAAAACACACTTTCAACTTTCCAGTGCGTAAGCGGGACATGGTTTGGAAGTCAAAGTGCTGCCCTGACTTGAGGTCAACAGCCAGCGCATTGAGATTTATACGAGTTGGATCTGTGTAATTATACTTAAATGTAGGTATGGTGGAATCGATCATTTGATTTAAGATAAAGTATTATTGGTATTTATTAGTGAGCTCATTTGACCATTTTTTTTGGGGGGGGGGGGGGGGGGAAATTCGGCCCACTTGCAAAGGAGCAATATCTCTTTAAAATGTCATCTCATTTCTATTTAATCCAATCTTTTGTGAAGCGTTCAGGCACGCGACGACAATATGATAATGAAAAGCAATCCTGGCTCCGACTTCTGCGAATGATATGAAATTGTTCACCAGAAAGGTATTGTTGAGGCGCCATATTATTGCCGCAAGTCATCAGACTTCCCTGTTTGCGTCTGCTAATTGCTTTTGGATCCGTTGTGGTCTCCAAAATCATTACGGAAATGTTGTGTGTGAGCCTAAAATGCTATGTCAAGCAGCAATTTTGCCGTCCTTCACCACAACAACTAGTAAGTCCCAGATATATGTAGAATTACTGTCACAATATTCTGTAATCTACACAAGTGGACAACACTCTTTGTATTCCTCTGTTCTTCAAAGAAGAAAGTAAGTACAATTGCCTCTTAAACTACTTGCAACTTATTAAGGAATGAATACATACAATTATTGAAAATTCAAATATTAAAGAGCGATAACTTTATAATTACCCTATCATCCTAATTATAAAAAGAAAATATGGATGAAACAGGTTGTTACAGAACCTTTTCAACCTTTTCTTTTGCTAATTCATGTTTATTTTTTAAGTCTCAGCTATTTTGGCCCAATTTTTCTGTTGCAATACACATGATTTGCAATAAGAAACCAAACTTTGAGCTGGAGGCCGCTGGAGCCTTGAATTGGTTGCTGCCAGCCAATCACAGGGCACGTTGTAACATAATAATTCATGCACACATTTAGCTAATCTGGATATAACTGATATTGGAATAAAAAACAATCAAAAATATAGTGACAACCAAATATTTCACTTTATTGAAAAAGTGCAATTTGGTGAAATAACAAGGAATTCATATTTGATGATAATTCTGCCAATGTATTTTTCGAATTTAGTAGGTAAACCTGAATTAGCTTCACTTATTTATTTTTGTGAGCCAAAAATCATGTTGCAGGCCAGATTTGACCTTTAGATGCTCTTGTCCTGTGAGGTTATAGAATACACAAAGAAAATGAAAAAAAAAAAAGAAATATGTTGATAGTCAAAATAGTCAAAGTGAGACTACAGTACAAATACAAGTTTTAATTGAGTAAAATGGTGTGGATCGAAAACATTCATTCATTCATTTTCTGAAACACATATTCTCACAAGGGTCATGGGGGGTGCTGGAGCTTATCCCAGCCAACTACAGGCACCAAGCGGACACCCCGAATCAGTGGCTAGCCAATCGTAAGGCACAAGGAGACAGACAACCATTCCCACTCACACTCATGTTTTTGGGATGTGGGAAGAAATCAGAGTACCGGGAGAAAACCCACAGAAGCCCAGGTAGAACATGCAAATCCACAGAGTGAGGACTGACGTGAGATCGAACCCTGGTCCGCCCCTCGGCCGACGTAGCCAAAATAGCTGGGCCGGTGGAGCGAGTGGTTGGAGCGTGACCTCACAGCTCTGGGGTCCTGGGTTCAAATCCTGATCACGTCCACCTGTGTGGAGTTTGCATGTTCTCCCCGGGCCTGCGTGGATTTCCCCCGGGTACACCGGTTTCCTCCCACATTCCAAAAACATGCATGGTAGGCTGATTGGACACTCTAAAATTGCTCCTAGATATGAGTCTAGGGTGACAGCTGGGATTCCCTCCAGCACCTAGCACCCCCCGTGACCCTAATGAGGGTCAAGCGGTTCAGAAAATGAGATGGGATTGTTTAAATATATTTGTGAAAAAGGTGGACATGAACTATCACGCTGGGCCAGTGACTTAGAGGTCAGGTCGTGTGGAAGTAATGCAGCCTGTAAATGATCGCCCTGCTGCCACCATACTTCAACCTGGTGCCAAATGCTGCATTTGTGCTAATTTGGCTGATCTGTGTACAGTGTGACAGACAGTGTCAGGATGGATGGTTGTTTGGCTTGCCCCGGCGGCTCCACAGGCTGAAATGAAACTGAATGAAATGGCTTCGACATGGATTTACAGCCTTATCATCCATCTCCGGACTGCCGGCTAAAGGCAAGCCCAGTATGTAAACTGCATTTCCATTTTTCAGAATGAAATCTAGAGCTTTGGGTGTGACATGCAAGTGTACTGATCTCTAAAATCGGTCTGAAATGACTTCACTAAAGCCAGCGCCTACTGCTGTCTAAGGAAGGTGGAACGGTACCTTAATGATTCTCTTGATAACACCTCAAAAATCAGACACCGTGACTGCCAGATGACATTTGAATGAAACTTCCTGGCCGACATCCTGAGGTGATTATCATATCGAGGTGGAATAGGGCACAAGTGCTTTCATATCAACCTTAAAATCATGGCTATGGCAGTTGTGTATGGAGATTATTGTTAGGCTATTATTTTGAAATTCAATATCCTAGTATTTCCACATTTTTTCTCGGCAACATTGCTGTTGTTGAGCATGTCAGAGGAATCAATTGGCAAAAGAAAGTTAGCCTAACTTACAAAAAGAAAGGATCTTTTTCCAAGAGTAAGCAAAAATGAATGATCAAGATCCACAAAAATCCACAACTATTGAAATTCTCCTCTCATTTTCTGAACAGCTTTATCCCTATTAGGGTGGCGGGTCGTGCTGGATTCTACAATTAAAAATAATAAAGAGAGTGCCCAACATGGGCTCAGATCTTTGTCCATCTAGTGAATGGTAAGTACTACCAAACCATTTCAAGCATTTAAAAAAACAACTAACTTATCACGAGCGAATGATTAGCACATGGGCCTCACAACTATGGGGTCCTGAGTTCAAGTCCAGTTCGGTCCACCTGTGTGGAGTTTGCAAGTTCTCCCCGGGCCTGCATGGCTTTTCTCCGGGTACTCCAGTTTCTTCCCATATTCCAAAGACAAGCATGCATGGTAGGCTGATTGGACACTCTAAATTGCCACTATGTATGAGTGTAAGCTGAGCGTGAATGGTTGTTTGTCTCCTTGTGCCCTACGATTGGCTGTCCACCGATCCAGGGTGTGTTGGGTCTGAAGTTACAGATCCCCATACTTACCAACCGTGCACAAAGGAAAAACGAGGCATGAGACTGTGTTATATTTTAAAGCAACCGCGTGGCTGGGGAAGGTTGGAGGCGCGAGTCCATTATGGACACGCACTCGGCTCTGCGGACCTTCTCCTCTTCCCCAGTCCCAAGTCGCGCTTTTATTAAGTTTCAGCAATGATGTCATGGAAAAGGTACAACAGTCACTGAGACATGTTAAAGACATCATTATGATTATTGACAGGTTGTTCTTTGTTATAGGGAATTTGGATGTCACGAATCCTTGCATATAATCTCTCAATCCGTGTCACGGTTAAATGTCATAGGGACCTTCAATCAATATTACAATCATCAGTGTCACCACCATCATAGGTGTCACTAAGTGTCACTGTTTGGCTGCGGATTTGTCATAGGGCCAATAGGAAATATGTATGTCCTTTGAAATGCACTTGTTATTGTTTTACGCAACTTTACAGGGTGTTCCACACCTGTGGCCCGGAGACAGCTGGGATTGGCTCCAGTACCCCCTGTGAGCCCAATGAACATCAGAAAATGAGATGAGATGAAATAAAATTATCATCTGAAAATATTGAATTCAGGAATTTTTACTGTTGCATTTAACATCTAAAGCAGGGGTCTCCAACTCCGGTCCTTGATGACCCCTATCCAGTCTGTTTTCCATATCTCTCTTCTACCACACCTGAATCAAATGATCCAATAATCAACAAGCTCCCCAGAAGCCTGATGATTTGATTACTGATTATTTGGATTTGGTGGAGGGAGACATGGAAAACAGAGTGGATAGGGGCCCTCGAGGTCCGGTGTTGTAGACCCCTGATAAAGCTTTGTTGTTTCGGGTCCCATTTCATTGTTAATAATTCTTCATTGCCAACATGTCATTTGTTACTTGGGGAAAGCAGTCTTAACTAAAAATGTTTTTTTTTCTCAAAACAAAAGAATATTTACTGGCTGGTCCACTTGTCATATTTGGTCAATCAATTCAGCTCACTACTTGATTTGAGAAAAAAAATTGAGGAACCAAAATGTTTGTGTGTCTCCTACACAAGACGTATTTACCCAATGAAACTAAATGGATGAGGGCGCAGCGCACAGATTGGCGGCCATTGCTTACATCACCACGTCCGATAATTGCTTCCTGACCAACAGAGAAACGGCCAAATTAAAAGGGTATTTTCCAAAGTCCTATCTATTTAATTCAGTACTTTCTTATCAATTTGAAATAAGCGGTCATTCCATTTGTGATATGTAGACAAAGGGATTTTGAAACATAACCTCAGTTTTCATAAAATATACATAGCAGGCACTCCAAATGATCATAGGGGCTATTTGAGATTTTTTTTCCAAGTGGAGACTGGTTTGACCTCAGTCTAACCTGCATCTGCTTGAGTGGAACATGTCACTTGTCCGCCAGTAGCTTTATGGCTGCCCAGCTCTGATGAGTAATCTCAACCTGTCACCAAAATGAAAAGCTGCCAAACCAAACGAGATCCCAAGATTGTCTTTGCTCGCTCTGATTTTGCAGGTGACGACGACGGTCACAAAGATGAATCTGAAACCCCTAAAACTATAACTCACCTCTAGTTGGTGACATTTTAATGCTGCATATATATATATATATATATATATATATATATATATATATATATATATATATATATATATATATATATATATATATATATATATATATATATATATATATATATATATATATATATATATATATATATATATATATATATATATATATATATATATATATATATATATATATATATATATATATATATATATATATATATATATATATATATATATATATATATATATATATATATATATATATTTATTGCAAATGGATATGTAGATTTTTTGGTTCATTTAGTCCCTCCCCCTAAAACAGGAATGGGCAAACTACGGCCCGCGGGCCACATTTGGCCCGCTAGGCTTTTTAATCCGGCCCGCTGAAGTTGTCCAAATGATTTTTTCAAAAATATGGCGCCATCAAAGGATTCAGATGGTAGTTTTGAGGACCATGGAACGAAAAAGTTAATTTACATATAAAATACAGCTCTATTTACAAAATAATCCAAGTTCCGAAATAAGAGTTGGAACCAATTAATTTTGTATTTGGAGCTAGCACTATATTTAAAAATAAAAAAAGGCAAAATAAGATTGACTGACAGCTACAGTTGTCCCACAGACAGAAGGTTGACGGATCGAAATAAAGGGAATAAAGGTTTTTCAGTGAATGGGGAGAAGAATTCTTCAGGCCAATACAAAGGAGTGGGATTTCTCGTGCAAGGGATATCCCAGTCAAAGTTTCTGTAGACTTCAAAGGGCTACTGCAAATAAAAGCACACTTGTCAGGGGTGACCAACTGCTTCTTTTGTGTCAGCGAGCAGCTAAATTCATGCACACAAAGCCTTGGGATGTAAAACACTGCAAAGAAGACACACCATTCAAACGACCTGCTTTTGTCTGACCAGAACAGAGAATATCAACGGCTCAAAATCCTTTGAGGCCTTTTTACTCGCCATCAAGGATTCCTGTTACACTGAGCTATTATTTCATTTTTTTTTAAACAAGGTAAACTTGATGCAAGCAGATAACACTGCCCTTAGGCTTAATGCCCCCAAATGAGTTTCAAGTTCGTTGGAACTTTTTAAGATAAGCACGCTGTAGAATGAGGGGGGTCAGACAGATCCAACATGATTCATTCTCGCCTCTGGCTGTAAGATGTAAGCGTGTTATACACGCTTTCAACAAGTGTCATCTGCATTTTGTGTAATAAATCGCCACAAGACAGGTAAAAAACAATCGTGGAAAAAAATAGACATGCTAAATACAGCTTTAATCTATCTATCTATAGCTTAGATCAGATATGGGCAAACTATGGCCCGCGGGCCACACCCGGCCCGTTAGGCCTTTTTATTCGGCCCGCAGACGTTGTCCAAATAATGTTTTTTTTTTCTTTTTCCAAGATGGCGCCGTCACGCGGAGCCCAGTGTTAGTAGCTCTGTCCACTTTTATTTGTTTTTCGTGTTTTACAGCCCCTCTATCTTTTTTTAAATGATATTCTAATATTTCTTAATACATTCCTTTTTACTTTACTTTGTACTTAATACTTTTGACTTTAATGATGAGTGATGGGTATGTTAATACTTTAGTCCTTTTTTATGTTTATGTTTTATATGTACTGTTAACGGATGCACTTTTTTATATGTATCTTATCTTGTGCTGACCCGGCCCATCTGTCAAATTTTTAAAGTCAATATGGCCCCCGGGCGCAAAAGTTTGTCCACCCCTGGCTTAGATCATCAATTATTTCCATTAAATCAAAATGTAATCTTCTTTAGGTGGGTTTTTTTCGCACCCCTAATTGGGCTTTAGTAATCAGACGCATATCTCACAATTGCAAAATATTGTACAGTTGCATCTCAGGAAAAAAAGTCACACAGTTCTAAAAGTGAAATCAATATACGTAATAATGTTTCATCTCATTTAAACCGACGACAAACAACCATTCACGCTCAAACTTATGTCTAAGTATAAAGAGATGATAAACACATATGAATGTGGCATACTGTTTACTGTTGTTACAAATAATTATGGCCGTAATAATTTTTAAAGAGTCAATCATTCATTTTCTGCACCGCTTCTCTTCACATGGGGAACTGACAGGGTGGACAGCCAATCATTTTAATGGTTTAATAAATTATTTTCTTTACTTTTAACAAATACTTCATACAAAATGCTATACTTTTGTCATTTTTGTCCAATATCAACGGCCCAGCAACTCAGTGGTTAGTGCATCGGCCTCCCATTTCTGAGGTACAGGGTTCAAATCCAGGTTGCTCCAAATGTATGAAATTTGCTTGTTCTCTCTGGGTCTGCGTGGGTTTCCTCCGGGTACTCCGGTTTCCTCCCACCATCCAAAAACATGCATGGTAGGCTGATTGGACATTCTAAATCGCCCCTAGGTATGAGTGTCCCTCGCTTGAGGCTACTGCCCCCCCCCCTCATAAGGAAACCATGTCTAGTTTCTTCCTAGTTACTGTAATAATATGAACATAAAGCTTTGTGCTAATGAGAGCTCAAATCTGTCTACAGGTTGTTACAAGTGTGTGAAAATATTGTTCAGTAGCAGGTATAATTTACTGCCATTTAATTTATTAGGGCCAGTGCTCAGTAGGAGCATGCCTGTTACACCAATGCTTCTCAATTATTTTCTGTTAGGCCCCCCCTAGCAAGAAGAAAACTATTCGCCCCCCCCCCGCCCACTTCCCACCGTGACTATAAATAAAATCATTTTATAAAATTGTTACAAGTACAACATTTTATCCTTATTAACATTAAAGAAAAGGAAAAAAAGAAAGAAATATAGTTAAACTTACAAAGAATAACTTTATTAAATCTTGTTTTAAGTCTGCAACAGAAAAGATTTTAAGTGCATACATGCCTGAAATAAAAAATAAATGAGAGTGCCACTGCCAGCTACTGTAGTGGATGCACAATTACACTTTATATTAGTACGGCCAAATAAAATCCTGTTCCCCAGGGTTACACGCGCCCCCCCCCCAGGTATCGCACCACGCCCCACTATTTGAGAAGCACTGTGTTACACCATCCACATGCCTCTCTAAAGTGGGGGAAGACGAGGCGGGTGGGCCCGATGGCTCATACTTTGTTACAGTTGCATATTTTTTTCTCTTGCTCAACTTTGGAACATATGTTTGCATTTTTAAAATGAAGATTAAGGTGGGTGGAAGAAAAGCGATCTGCAGTGAACCAGCCTACATGTAGCAAGCGAAAATTTAGTCACACCAAAAGCGCCGGTGTACACGACAGTGGGAAGTCGAGTGAATAGGATTTTCATGATCTTCCAGTTAATCAAGGTTAAAATGTCGTTTCGAGATTTTGTATATGTGTGTGTGTGTGTGTGCCTGTTTTTGTGTTAGTGATCGGCACCAAGCCAGATGATGTCCCGCAGACACCTACATTAGCAGGAAGTACCACAGAGGTATTTCTGAGCATTTGCCAAGATTGTGTTTGTCTGTTGCCACATGTTTCCGAAAGAAGGTGAGATTTGAAGAAGGACATAGCGGATGTCAAGTTCTGTGATGTAAAAAGGAATCTATGAACGTGTTTGTTTACATTGAACATTACCATTGGTTACTGCTTCAGAATTGAGCGATATTCCATCGAGACAAATTCCAAACCGCAAAATAAACCTTTTTAAAGCCGGTACAAACTTTAGATTTGGACTATATGAAGACACCAATTTATTTAATGTCAATTGTAATCTCTTTGTCAAAACATTTGACTTTTGAGCCACATCGCTCTGAGTATATTGCAGTCAATTCCCCCCTGTTTTTGCCTGTTTTTGGAACAAGAAAAACAGGAAATAAGGCTATTTTTGTTTTATATGCGTCAACAAAAAAAGTCAAGTGACTCTACTTGAAACAACGTCTTAAAGGGCTTCCACAATTGAAAGACAATTACGACATGCTAAACACCCTATAAAGCAAGAAAAAAAAAAACAGCGGGAAAGAGAGAAACCTTGTGTTTATTTACCAAAAGTAAAAAAAAATTACAATTATGACAGAATCTTTCTGAAAGATTCCAATTTATTTTATGGTACAATAGATTGTCAATGGGCAAATAGCAACCAACCTGTTCTTATAAATGACTAAATCAAGCACTTTGGATGCTAATTCGTAGGCCGGAGGAGATATATTGATTGTTTCTTGCACTAGTTATAATATTTACAGGATTCATTTTACTCAGAAGAGGGTTTGAACGTTTATTTAAAAAAAATCTTCAGTGAACCTATCATGTGTCATTTACACTCTTGTACAGTGGAAACTTTTCAAAGCCAAAATTCAATTGAATTGACAAATGCACAAACACTTGTTCTATTTCATTTAATGGCTATTGGTCATGTACAAAACTGTCAATTAAAAGAAAATCTAGCCTTGGTGGAATGGCTTTGAAAGGAAAGCAGTTGATGCAACAAACAGGAAAATGCCGCAGATGTGAATCAACGAAAGACTGCTGACACCCACGCATTCCTGAGAGCTTTCATCAGACTGAGTTAAAACACCTGCAAACTGGACGTCAACTTGATTTTAACATGGGCTGGGTTCTATAGCCTTTATTCATTCCTCCAGATGAGACAGTTTTACTTAATGGATGATTAAATATAGCTGGTCGGTCCAATGGAAAAAAAATATTCACTTCACATTTACTAAATTATCAAACAGATTAATATACAATTATGATCATAATATACTTAATGGCGGCTCGGTGGGGCGAGCGGTTAGTGCATTGGACTCACAGCTCTGAGGTCCTGCGTTCAAGTCCAGGTCAGTCCACCTGTGTGGAGTTTATATGATTTTCCTGAGACTGCGTGGGTTTCCTCCGGGTACTCCGGTTCCCACCCACATTCCAAAATCATGCATGGTAGGCTGATTGGACACCCCAAATTGTCTCTAGGTAAGGGTGTGAGTGTACATGGTTGTCCGACCCCTAGTGCCCTGCGATTGGCTGGCCACCGATTCCGGGTGTCCCCCGCCCTAGGCCCGAAGTCAGCTGGGATTGGCTCCAGCACCCCCTGCGAGCCTAATGAGGATAAAGCGGTTCAGAAAATTAGATGAGACGAGATCTACTCAACATAAAAATAGTTTGTTTATTTATACAATTATTTTTAAAACACAGTTTAATTTTTTTAAATGTTGTGCAAATGACAGAAGATCATTTATTTATAGGACTAACATGTCATGGTATGTTTGAGCGCTGATATCGGGTTTACATTTTAAAATATACTGTGGGATATTACAAGGGCAATGTGTAGAGGAAAAATGTCCAAAATTTTGATTTGATTTCTGTACATATATGTTGGGATTTTTATTATTTGCTTCACACTGATTGATTTTGGTTCCAGTATATTTTTAGGGAATTGAAGCTGCTAAGCATTTCAACATTGCTGCATCCACACAAAGGTACCAAGGTCAAAACAAACTTGTAGTTTTCGTGTAGAGTCTGATTTTGAAAGGAAAAGATTAAGTGAAGCCATTGCACCTAGCGCAAAAAAAAAGGAATTTATTGTCGTAGATGTTAGGTAGATATGTAAACATTTTCAGCAGGAAAAACATTGCAGTCGCTCCACATGCAACACAGTAAATAAATAAAGAGATGGCTGTTATCACCATATTATTGTTTCGGTTGATTGTTGAGAATTCTATGGAGATGCATCCAACTGATGATGCAATCTTAAAAGGACTGAAGTAAAAAATGAAGTGCAGTACAGGCGGTAACCAGCAGTGATGCCGTTGCATCTTTCTCACCAACTTTTATGCATGAAGAAGAACAACTGCAATTCCATGACTTTGTTCAATTTGCCATTGGAATGGGATGTTGACAAGATCTTATCTCATTTGGGGGAGATATTTGTCAGGGCAATCTATGAAGAACAAATACAAAATGATGCCTTGCGACAGTTTAAATGTGCGCTTCCTCAGTGACTGCACAGAAAAGGCGCAGTCAGGGCACACCTCTTCTTAGAAGTTGCAGTAAAGGGTAATGAGCACACAATGACGCACAATACCGATGCCTTTATTAGTGCTAGGTTTGAGACTCACCCCGTCTCCAAGGCAATTGCTGCAATGATGACAAATTAGCAGTTTCAATAAAGAAAATGCAATTGCCTCAGCCTTGTGCGTGTCACTGATATTGGTATGCGACATATAGAGGGAACACAGTAACATAGGGATCATTTCTTTATGATTACAGTTAACGAAAGCAGTTCCGGTGTGTAAGTTGCCATTTGCAGCGTGTGGGTTCAAAATGGAAGTCACCAGAGTATTTCAGTTGACTCTGCAATTTGTGTAATGTTTATTTGCAACACTACCTGCGCCGTACAGCTCATTCTAGTACCGAGGATGAGTCATCCACCGGCTAACATACAGGACATCAGAGGTGGGCTTTGGATATGCAGCCTGAGGAGAATGCAGAGGGGACAGACGCACTGCTGAGCAATCACAGTATACTACTGATTTTCTGTCACATTGTTTCACAACAGGACATACTACCTGCTAAAGGAAAATGTAAATCCCCCCAAAAGACCCCCATATACGTCACAAGGTTCTGATAACAGTCTAGTACATAGTGTTGATAATTGGTATCTGGTGTTTGCGTGACAAAATCCTTAACATGAAGATTATCGCCTTAAAATCTGTCAAGAAATAAATGCACAGGGCATTGGAACAGTCACTTACAGGAGGAATGTCAAATATTTTTATTACGTATGGCAGATTTGGAGTCGAGTAAGGATAAGTTCTGAGAAAATTGATCTCTAAATGTGGCATTAACTTCAACGTTCATATTATTCTGTTATTCACATATCTCAGGAGAAGTGGAATCTAGTGAGCATCAAGAGGATTGATTGTTTCAAAAAGTGATGGAAGGAAAACTTTTTTAAGCATAACTAAGAGCCCAAGTACTGCCCATTTGCATAAGAACATGAATACTTGTACAGAGTTTTGGCAGAAAAATATTTTGTGTTATTGCAAGTAGATTTTCAGGTATTTATAGTACTAACAACTTTAAAAAAAATTCACATTTGATCAATTATTTGAAAACAGATCGAGATAGAGATGATTAGTTTAACCACTGGTCTTTCCAATCGAAAAAAAAATGTACAGAAAGAACTATAAATATTATTTATTTAGTCAGGGCCATAAATATTAAGGCAGTGACATTGCTCCTTTTGGCTCTAAACACCACTGCAATAGATTATCACCTAAACAAGATGGCCTTGAACTGCTACAGCATCTTAAATTTGAGAGTATGTGAGGAGGAGTGATGATTCATGATAACAGATCAAAGCCTGTCTTGTAACGAAATCTAAGTTAAGGAAGTCCGTATAAAGATTTACATCCTTTATATGCTAATATAGATGTTTTGCCGATTTCAACTGTTTAAAGGCCTGTTCAACAAGCGCCAACATTTCTTTAGCATATTTAACAGTCAATTTGAAGCTTTTCTAAAATTGACACTTAGCAGTACTGGTACCTGTTTAGTTTACCCATAACTTCTCGCGGCGTTCCCGTGACGTGCGCAAACCATTCTATGGCTCTGCGGCTCCGCCTCCAATTGCAATGTCACTCAGTGCCTTCTCTGTTTTATCCAAAATTCCAAATTATTTATTTTACAAGTATTCCTTAGTTTAGTATCCAAACATAGTTTTAGTACACAGTTAAATAAGCATTTATCAATTCAAAAAAGTCAGCAAGAGACCACACATTGTTTTAGTATACATTGGTACCTCTACATACAAGCACCTCTACATACGAGCACCTCTACATACGAGCACCTCTACATACGAGTACCTCTACATACAAGCACCTCTACATACGAGCACCTCTACATACGAGTACCTCTACATACAAGCACCTCTACATACGAGCACCTCTACATACGTGCACCTCTACATATGAGCACCTCTACATATGAACACCTCTACATACGAGTACCTCTACATACGAGCACCTCTACATACGAGCATCTCTACATACGAGCACCTCTACATACGAGCATCTCTACATACGAGCACCTCTACATACGAGCACCTCTACATACGAGCACCTCTACATACGAGCGCCTCTACATACGAGCACCTCTACATATGAGTACCTCTACATACGAGCACCTCTACATACGAGTACCTCTACATACAAGCACCTCTACATACGAGCACCTCTACATACGAGTACCTCTACATACAAGCACCTCTACATACGAGCACCTCTACATACGTGCACCTCTACATATGAGCACCTCTACATATGAACACCTCTACATACGAGTACCTCTACATACGAGCACCTCTACATACGAGCATCTCTACATACGAGCACCTCTACATACGAGCATCTCTACATACGAGCACCTCTACATACGAGCACCTCTACATACGAGCACCTCTACATACGAGCGCCTCTACATACGAGCACCTCTACATATGAGTACCTCTACATACGAGCACCTCTACATACGAGTACCTCTACATACGAGCACCTCTACATACGAGCAGCTCTACATACGAGCACCTCTACATACGAGCACCTCTACATACGGGCACCTCTACATACGAGCATTTCAAGATACGAGGACAATTTCAAACAAATTATCTCTAGATACGAGAAAAAAATCGAGCAAATAATTATCTGTAGATATGGGAAAACATTTTGAGCAAATAATTATCTCTGAATACGGAAAAAAATTCTAGATGCGAGAAAGCCAGCTGGCCAAGAAATGAGAGGCTGTTTATCATTGTAGCGCACTCTTTTTTTTGCCGCATCTCTTTCGTGTACAACAGATATCTACGAGCACTGGGTGGGGCGTTGCATTTTTTCGGTGTTTTTTTTTTTTTTAATTCGGGTTGGGTTTCAGGCCCGGGCTAAAGATTTCACCTCTGTGGCAGGATGCTTCCGGACCTGGTTGCAGAACAATCGCAGTAATTTGAGAGTATTTCCATCCAAATCGGGTGAACGGTGAAATAAAATATTTAATATGCTTTCCTCTTTTTAAAGAGCAAAAGTAAAATGACAAACTTCCAAGCCACCCAAATCTGACAGCCACTTTTGAATAATTTGCTTTTGAAATCCTTTGCCATCAATGAGAGTCCTTGGTAATGCTTTGCCAGATTTCTATTGCAACAGTATGATGCATTTTGCACATTAACAAAGTAAGGCTTCCTACTAGGTGAGTGCAGGTAATAGACTGACCTGCCAATAATTCCAAACCTGCGGAGTATTGAGAATCTTAAATTGTACATCACGCAACAACAGGAAAGATTTTCACCTACAAAGCTTCATTTATGTACTGTGTGCAGTTCATAAAGACTTTATGGAGTGGTGTTAAAAGGAAGGTGATGTAACACGGCATTAAACATGCCCCTACTCAACCATAGTTAGACCGCCTGGAGGGAGGTCTCAAAATCGTGTTGTTTTGGAAATTGTTTGGTTCTTCTTTGGGAGGTCACTAAGGCAAAATTCTAAAAATTGAAGAAATTTTAGGCAAGTATGCACATTAATACTCTGAGCTGGATCTTTAAATTTTTGACTTAGAGCTCTTTAATTGATGGGCCAGGGAATAACAGTTCGTTTTTGAACGAGTAGTTAGTTTTTTCTGAACTAGTCAGTTCACAATCTTAGCAAAATTATGAGAAAATATTGTTTCGACAGCATAAAAATTCTATGTCAGTGACTATCCTCTCACTTGCACTCTTTCATTACAAGCACTGTATATAAGTCAATCATAATTTGAACCCTGCAATGAACATGAACGCTTATAACAGATAACATTAAGTGTTGACCGTGTAAATTAAATGATTTATCTGACTTTTAAGGTGACTTCTAGATGTATCATTTACGGGCAGGTTAAAAAAAAGTTCTTCTACTTTTACAAGCATTTACTTAAATCCATAGGTGATTAGTTTAACCACATTTGATAGATTCTATATCCATATCTCGAGATAAGCCCATTAAAACACCACATCGCCAATGTGACATGCTTCATCCTCATTACTATATAGCAGTAAAATTTCTTTACACTTGTAAAACAATTAATACAATAATTAACAGATTTTTTTCAGACTATCCACTGCATTGAATGTGTACAGGTTATCACAATAAAGTCTTCCACAGATGTGGGTATGATGAATCAGCAAATGGAAACCTTTAAAAAACAGTTTGGGATTGTCTCTTACCTTATGATCCCAGCAAAGAAAAATAGAATACCAACATGAGTTGTAGTAACCTGCAGTTCCAGTTTAATAAAGCATAAAGATCAGTTTTATTTGCAATTTCTTTGCTTTTCTTTTTGCTGTTGAGGTCAATAGTAAATATGGTGCCAACAACAATCCTTATGGCTCTGCTTTACATGCCAAATCTCATGTGCATCCCAGGAATTTCCATAACCACCATTTTGCATACAGGAGCACAAGGCAAAAGGGGCACAAACACTTCAGTATTTGACTTGAGGATTGCCACATTTATCCCTACTCAAAGTTTTTCTTTTCCTGATTGTGCCAAAAAAACACATACACTAGACAAAATGGAGAAGTACATATTCTTTGGCCATATCAGGTTTTTTAATTAAATGTTCAACAGTAGTATATTGACTTGTGAGAGTAAGGAGCAGGCATACGTCTTAATCATCAGCCGAGCTTTATTTTATATACATATTCATCTATATATATATATATATATATATATATATATATATATATATATATATATATATATATATATATATATATATATATATATATATATATATATATATATATATATATATATATATATATATATATATATATATATATATATATATATATATATATATATATATATATATATATATATATATATATATATATATATATATATATATATATATATATATATATATATATATATATATATATATATATATATATATATATATATATATATATATATATATATATATATATATATAGCAGTAAATATTATATTGTCATGTCGCATTGAATGTGTACATTTAAATCACTGACTAAGGAACTGGTAATCAATTCATCATAATCAATATTTAGTGCTAACATTTTCATAGAGTCATTTAAATAATTTTTTCATCAGGTGAAGGGACTTCTTCAGCAATAGGTGACAAAGATATAGTAAGGAACTTGAGGCAAACATAGAGTTAAAGTCTCAGATTTGTCTCCCAATACAAAAATAGAGTTAACTTAGTGACGCATTTGACAGATGTACCTCCCTCCCCAATCACAAAACATATCATGTAATGTCTCCTAGGGAAGCGAGATAAAACAATGGGTCTAACATGATCTGAGATTCTACCTGCAGTTGCTAAGCAACACCCCTTCCAACCCCTCAATCTGTTCCATTGGTCAGTAGAAAAAACGCACAAAGCACCTCATTGGCCAAGGGAAAGTTAATAAACTTTAGACAAGACCCGCCTCAATGTGTGCACACACATCGACACGAAAACACACACACACACACACACACACACACACACACACACACACACACACACACACACACACACACACACACAGATTCTTGTGAATGAGTGCAAGTGTCATCGCTTGCGCACTACATTGCTGATATACGGTATGCATTGAGCCACAGTGCTAAAAATAAAGATCAAACTGAAAGTGCTGCTGCTGAAATTTGCACGACTGAATTGAAAATGACAAGTTCACTTTTCTTCAGACAGAGCAGTTTGGTGCCAAACTCACTCGCAACATTAAAGCGATCCATTTCCCAAGCATTTACTGAATTTTCATACCACACATAAATATACGTAACATTCCCAGGCCAGCCATGTGACATAGTCCCTGCTCCAACTTATTCAGCCTGTTCCTGCTCCCGTATCCCCAACAGACAACTGCATAAAACACTATAGATTCCACAACTGTGTCGTATAAAGTCCTCAACAGTGTCCTGCCCCTTTTATACAGGGCATCTATATTTGTGGACCAGTCTAGTTTGTTGTTGAAGTGAACACCCCGCTACTTCAAATTCTCCACGATTTCAATGTCTGTACACTGGATGTTCTTCTGAATGGTCTGTCGAGGATTCCTCTGAAAATCCATGACCATTTTCTTTGTCTTACTGGTGTTGATGTAGAGGTGGTTTTGCCTACACCAGTCAAGAAAGGCTGTGATGACCTTCCTGTACTCCAGGTCGTTCTCGTTCGTCACTCGTCCAACCAATAGCAGTGTCGTCAGAGAACTTCTGGAGGTGGCAGGTGTCTGTATTTTGTTTGGAGTCTGATGTGTAAAGGGAGAAGATCAGTTCTGCAGTTTTATATATTGTGGTGTGTCAGTGCGGAAGTCTATGATCTTCCAGTTTCCCTCTCAGTAGGACTGGCTGAATGGTGTTGAACGTTGATAATTGCGTATTATTTTGTAGACTAGACATGGCCACCATAAACATGGAATCGCGAGGGTCAAGCGGGGGACAGTATTATAGTAGAAGAAGTGTACAAATGTGAAATGTGAGTTCGTAAAATTTCAGATTGGGGGGATAGCATGAAAAAAAGTTTGCTTACATCATTGCTTTCTTGTCAAATTTTATTTCTTGAACTTGAAATTGTCACTCCATTTTGTGAACATATTTGCTTGTAATCAGCTGTAATTATTTTACTGGCATTGGAAAAATGGCACATGGGGTATGAAATTGCAACTTAAAAATGGCAACTATTGCCTAAACCTTTTCATTATCAGTGTGGCTTTAATACTCTTCTTTACCGGTGTGTTTTCAAAGATGAATTGTCAGGAGCTGTCATTATTGCAGTTTACTTCAATTCATTGCTTCCCCTTTCGAGTTTTAGCGTGTATTTTTACATTTTTATGAATTTACACAAAAAATTCATTTAAAAAATCCCTAGAAAAAACGATACAGTGAAGCTGCGATATTCGAGGGATTACTGTAGTGTCAACACCATAATGCTGACCCGATTGGTGCATTTTGGACTTGGCTCAGCGCTTTCCATATTTTAGCTCACAGGAAAGCCATATGCACCCATTAAAAGAGCCACAAGTGGAACCCGAACTATAGGTTCCCTGCCCCCGGGTTAGATGCACCCAGTGGACTGTACTTCTCACTACCATAATAAACATTGTCGTAGTACTTCGTGGCAGTCTTAATTGAACACTTGCAGTCTCACGGAATTGACGCATTGTGACGTGAAAGGTAAAAGTTAGTTATAAGTGTTCCCTTTGACATGTAGGACACGTGAATCAACGATATCCAGACATGTCAAGATCAGATAATCCCATAAAATCTCAAAATCCAACGAGTGAATTTATGAAAAAACAGAACGTAAATTCTTTTTTCCTTTTTTAACTACGAATGCTCACTCTTGATAGTATACATTCGCCTGGAAAAATGAATCCAGAACCTCTTATATATTATGATACATGAAGTTGCTTTGTTGCTCTATCTTAAAATTTAAGGTTCTCTACTGTAAATTGTACTAATGTATTATATTACAGGTGTCGGCATTGAAGCCTTAATTTGACAGCAACTTGGACAAATAAGTACAGATGCCAGACCCCTTTTCCCAACACTCAGTTTCAACTATATACTTTGTACATCACTGTATATACCTGAAGAGTCCTATTAGAATCACCATTTGTAGTTCCTTCACAAATGAGCATTGCGAAAAGTCCAATATAGCAATGGCACACAAGAGATGACCAGGTTCAATGTCATATTTATGCTGTAAATTGCCAGGCCTTAACTAATGATAGGTGGTTTGTGCTCGCTGACAATAATGTTTGGAAACCAACCCTCCAAGTCCCATTCCTCGGCCGATAGTTTCACCAATGGCTATCCCTAGCAGGAGCAAATGTAATTGAGACAATCAAGAAACAGGAGCTGTCTGATGACGCAGTTGCCACAGTTATCAGCATCTTGTGTGGAGCTTTTCAGATGGAAGTAGAAAACATTACAACGTCATAAATCTATTTAGATCCCTGAGAAAACAGTGATCCAGTTATAGTCAGGGTGGAAAAATAAAGTGCTTGAACACAATATTGCACTTCACATGTGCTTGTAATATAAATATAAAATTAATTTTAATGGGTAATAATAATAATCTTCCCTTCACTTCTATAAACTTTTTTATTTTATTTCAACTTGTCAGACTGATATGCAGTTTTAATCGTGATATCAAAATAAAGCCAAAATATATAATATAAAGACAAACAAAAACTCACCTGGAATTAGCAAACTATGAGTAGTAATCCATTATTGCAATCTCCTTAACCAGGGGTAGGGAACCTATGGCTCGGGAGCCATATGCGGCTCTTTCCATGGGTCCATATTTCTCTCCACTAACCTGTACTACCACTTTAGTATATATTTTTATTACTCTTCTGCATTGATGACTGATTTATTAGCAACAGCATAACAATGTTGTCAAAAGAATTTAGGGATTTTTTGTACTTTAAAAGTAGTGAAATGACAAAAAAAAAATCACATATTCATGTATTTTTACTTTTCAATTCTGACAATGGTTCTCAAGAAATAACATTAAAAAAAAATGATTTTTTTTATGGCTCTCTGTCAAAAAGGCTTCCGACAACCGGCCTTATTTTGAAAAGGTTCCGGTCATCATAGACCATCAAGAAAAAAAAAAGGACGAGGTGCTGATGTGTTTACATATGCAAGCAATTATAACCCTCACATACACACAGAAAATATACTCACAAGTGCGGTCTATTTATATCTTAGGAGCAAGCTTTGTTTGTTCAGAATGTGTGATGCACTTTATTTTGTGTAGTTATAGCCAAATGTTTTGAGAATATACACAACTATTACATTTTCACAAACTGTTCCTAAAGGGTTTTTAGGTGTTTGTCAGATGTGTCGTCTATGGTATGATGACATCATCAAAAGCATATCATCAGTGTTTGCTAATGAAGAAAACACACCTTATGGAGAAGCACTACCAATTTCGTCATTCGCAGTTTCTGGGTATGATGACAATTAAGCTTTTGTTGTTGATGATGACGACAAAGCCTACGTCCGATTATTATTATTAGAAGTTGATCGACAACATGCCAAGGAGAATTGCAGTGGTCTTGAAGAAGAAGGGTGTACAATGCAAATATTGACCTATTGTATTTAATTCTCAATAAGTTTTTAAAACTTGTGAAATGATTCTAATTGTGTCATCATGTCATAGAAACTTCTGGCAAACACCTAAAAAGGAACCAATTTTGTAAAATCTCTCTCTTCATCTCTCTATTGTATGTATACAGTACTGTATGTATTCTCTCTATTTTATCAAATGTTTTTTTCAGTACAAACCAATGCTGGTTACTTATACAAGCCTTAAACATACAAATGCACTTATATAAACCTTCAATATACTTATATAGGTGATAGGTGATAGGTTCATTAATAATTACCCTTGTTTGTAATTATCAATAACTGCAGGCAGACATCTTATTCAATTATTGAAATTTAATTAAATAGATTGGATCACGGATAAGAACCTTAAGGGAGATCTTCAAAAGTATCCGCTCGAACAGTATTTTGCGTACGGCTTTAAGGCATTTGGGATAAAACAATCACGCCTTCATTTGACCTAACAATCATATAACAATTACATAAAGAAGCCCGAAGTGCGTCACGAGTGTTATGGACGTGGCAGAAACGACATCTTTGTTATGGAAATGGCAGATATCCCGAGTCCTTGCCCGATCAAGAACCCTCACAGCCCGATACTGGGTGAGATGTAGCGTCAAAAATCCTTGGAGAAGTCCATGTGAGAGTGGACTAGGCGACAGTTTATGACATCGAGTCGAACAATAGAAAGACTTTGAATGATTTAACAAAGAAATGAATTACTACACATATATGTATAATAGGAATACAGAATAAACCCAACAATAGGCCTTAAACAAATTGTAATACAAAATATAGCACTGAATCAACTTCAATTTGAACAATTTCAACTTATGAACAAGCGCTCGGAACGTACCTCGTTTGTAAGTAGGGGAGTGTCTGTAGTGCACTTGGTAAACTACTTTACTTTGATTTAGAAGTTGCACATATGTTGATGAATGCATCCCTTCTAAAGTTCTGGGACATCATTCATCTTTAAGTGTTGTTTGAACATCCAGTAGGTTTTCCATTTTTAACAAAGGAGGGCATATTTGTGTGTGATGGTACCTTTTACAGTAAAAATTGTAGTTTGGGGATTAGTAGGGAAATTAAAGTATGGAATTTAACACATAATCCCAAACTTGAAGATCTATTAAGTGATCTGCTCTCGGAATACTAGATTTTTTTTCAAGAGAAATAACTCGAGGCATTTCGTTTTGTTGGCACATAGCCTTCATTTTCTTCCCATTTGGGGTCTAGTAATAGATGGCCTCCAATATTTCACAAGAGGCTAAAATAGCATCATACCACATTTATTTTTCATTTGACGTTCACAAAAAGATTGCACCAAATTTTGTTTTTTGAGTATGTTTGCAGCACCGAATAGCTGCATTAAGTGATAAACTTAAAATAAAGGAAAACAAGACTGTTCAAGCTACAAACTTCTATAATTTACAGATGCATAAATGTTAGTGTCGGCCTCTCCATTCTGTGGTTGAGGGTTCGATTCCGTCGGTTATGACGGGGTGTAGTTTGCATGCTCTCCCTTAGCGTGTCTGGGTTTTCTCTGGGTACTCCTATTTCCTCCCACATGGCAAAAATATGCAGGGTAGGCTGGTTGAACAATCTAATTTGTCTACATACGAGTATGAGCCTGGTATGAGCGCCATTTTAAATAGTTGTCTGTCTCCTCAAGCCCTGAAATTGGCTAGCTACCAATTTAGGATGTCGCCTGCATGGTGGCTGTAGTTGGCTGGCATAGGCTCGAGGACCCCCCGTGACTCTTGTGAGGATAAACGGTTCAGAAAATTAAAGAATGAATAAACGTAACGGTGTTGTCAGGAAAGATACTTTTTTAAAAAGGCATGGTTGCTTTCTCTTTATTACAATACATTGTACTCAAAACATTTTCAAAATCTAAAACACGTCAAAATAAGGTTCTTTTTTTTGTAAACAGAAGCAATGGACATTTTGCTTTTTACCCAAAATGTTCAAGTTAGAATTAAAGAAAGACTTTCATTGACTCAAGAACGACAACTGATAGTGTATTTACAGAACTTACTCTCAAGGAAAAAAATCGAAGCTGTAATCTAAATTAATTTACGATCACGTTGCGGAAAAATAAAAACCTTTTCTTAATTTAGAGAATAGTGGAAAAGTTTTTTGATGGCAGCAGTTTTATTGCTGACAAATTCTCTTAAGAAGTCAGGATGATGTACAAATATTTACAATTTCCAAATCTACTGCAACAATCTTCCCCTGAATGTTTTACTGTGCTACATATTTTAGGAAAACTAAACTTCATAAACTCATTCATTGCCATTCATGGAGATAGACATCTAATCCATTTAACCTGGAAATACATTTTGATGTCTATCTTGGGCAACGGCAGCCAACGAGTTGAACAGGTGAGCAGACAATGTATGGGCCTGAATGGAGCATTTTAGTAGTAATCATTTGGAAAGACTAAAATCAAGAGTTACCAAATCCCCCCTTGACTATGTTAGCCCAAATGGATTTAAAGGCTTTGAGCCCAATATTTTCTTATAAAAAAAGGACAGCGGGAGTGTTTGGCAGGCAGATAGTTAGTTAGTTAGTGAAAGCGTGTTTTTTCTCTTTTTAAATAAAATACTGCGGATACAATCCACCCCAGCATGTAATACTCTTGTTATAGAGCTTCAAATGTTATCAGGGCCATACAAGTCAGAGGAAAATAAAAGTAAGTCAAACTAGGAGGCTCACAGAGCCTAAAATGGAACTTTAAATAGTTTTACATGGGAATAAGTACAGACATAAAAAAGGACTTTAGATCCATTTGGCCACTTGTGACTTGGGTTTGGAAGATCGAAGAAGGTTCGAATTTCCTTCAGAAATCCATCTCACAACTCTTTGAGGTTTGTCCACTGCTGAGCCTGATGAAAATAAAAAAATAAAATAAAAAGAGCATCAAACAAGTAGTCAGTTTGGTTACAATTTGGCCATTGCATGTTGACCAACACAACAAACAGGCACTGAATGTTTGCCCTTCTAAACTGATAATTTACCAGAAAATTTGGAAACCCTCATTGGTCCGGAAAAACAGGATGCTTTCTTCACCCGCTTTGGTGCAGACAGATTCTCGTCTCTCTCCCTAAAAGACAACAAAGATTTAAAACTTAGTACATTTTGATAGGGAAAAAAAAAGCTTGAAACTATGTCTGGAAGAAAATAAAGATCATGATTCTAATTCAAATATATACAGTGATATATAGAAGATAGTTGAAACTGAGTGGGGGGGAGGGGATGAAAGGGGGACTGTCTTCTGTGCTAATTTTTCCAAATTGCTGTCAAGTTAAGGCTTCAATGCCAACACCTGTAATATAATTAATGAATGCAATTTATGTATGATGTCAACCGAGAGCCTTTACATTTTAAGGCAGAGCAACAAAGCAGCTTGATGCATTATAATAAAAGAGGTTCTGTATTAATTTATCTAGGCAAAGGTATACAACGAAGAGTGAGCATCCATTGTTCAAAAAGGTAAATAGGATTGCCATTAATCTGTTCATTCATAATTTCACTCATTGGATTTAGAGATTTAATGGAAATATCTGATTTTGACATGTCTGGCTGGACATTGTTGATTCAAGTGTTGTCAGGGTACACTTTTATTTAAAGAGCATTTAACGGTCAAGTCATCCATTTGGATTGTTAGACTTTTCGGTAAATCCTCGCCATCTACTAAAGGACACACAGAGTGAAAAAGTTATAATTGAAAACATATTACTGGTTAAGCTTTCGTTTTCCTTGTGCAGCTGACGTCATGCCCATGTATTTAGGATTGGCTCGTCTCATTTCTTCTGAGGAAGAAGTCTCATGTCTGGTGGATAGATGAAATTTGATTATTAGTTTATTTCAACCCGTATTCGGGAGATTTCCTGGTTGCAGTTGCAAGACAGACTCAAGACACACAAGACATTGTAGACCTAGGTGAAAAAAAGAGAGATCCCCGTTAAATTTGACTTAGTAACATTGTTGGGTGTGTCTCGTGGGCAAGATACAATCAAGAAGGCTTTTCAGAATTTTGAGTGTAAAGGGAGAATTCTTTGGTAGATCTCGTTTGAGATTTGGGTTAAACGACTCTATGCATAATCCTGTAAAGTTAATCTCAATGTTACAAAACAGTATTTAATGCCATGTTAAAAACTGATTTGCTCCAAATTCTTAGTGGTTTCATCAACTCACACAAAACCCCGAGACAAAAAAAAAGTTCAGTTGCAAGGAAGAAATCAACCGAGTGATCGGAAATATGAGTTTTGGCTGGAAAACAAGTCATTCAGTCTCTCTTGTCACTGATTAGTGAAATGCTATTGAATTATTAATCTTTTATTCACCAGTGCTATAATTTTTGAACCCCATCTTTTGATTTAAAGAAGCAATACTACTTTTGCTTCATTTGCTTTTAAAGAGTGTACCATTTTCATAGCCATATTAGTTGATTCTGTTCTTATATTCTGCCAATCGTAATTATCAGTCATATGGAGCTGAGTGGATCCAACTTGAATATTCAGGAAATTTCAAATCGTTGTGATTGGCCATTGTTGTAGTGCTTTCCAGTACAAAACTTGTGGATATTCGCAATGCGTATAATGACTATGACATAGCTGAAACACAGACTACAATTGTTCTTTAATGACAAAAAGCTTTGTTACTTCAAAGTTATACACTTGATTGGAGTTCGGCTATCGATAGAACGTCCTGGTTCTAAAATGTCTAGATCAGACATGGGCAAACTACGGCCCGCGGGCCACATTTGGCCCGCTAGGCTTTTAAATCCGGCCCGCTGAAGTTGTCCAAATGTTTTTTTCCAAATATGGCGCCATCATGCGGAAGCCAGTGGCAGTAGCTCTGTCCACTCTTATTAGTTTTTCGTGTTTGATAGCCACTCTATCTTATTTTAAATGACATTTTAATATTTCTTAATACATTCCTTTTTACTTTACTTTGTAGTACTTTATACTTTTTACTTTAATGATGAGTGATGAGTATGTTAATACTTTAGTCCTTTTTTTCCTCTTTATGTTTCATATGTACTGTTAACGGATGCACTTTTTTATATGTATCGTATCTTGTGCTGACCCCGGCCCATCTGTCAAATTTTTAAAGTTAATGTGGCCCCCTGGCCCAAAAGTTTGCCCAACCCTGGTCTAGATGTTCTTGTTTCTACCGTAAAAATCCTTCACCTCTTGACACTTAACTACTCTCATGGCGAGTAAAGGGAGAATGGTAGATCAAAAACTAGTTGAAAAGGCCAACTTTTGCTAGTAAGCAAGGTGAGCAAAGGTGCTATTGGACGCCTGGCTAGACAGTGGTGAGGGGGTGGGGGCTGAAGTTAATTGAGACAGGCAAAGAGCCTGACTTTAGTCGGCGAGGAGGCTGACTTTTGTCGGCATGCAAGCTTAGCAAAGCGCTTCGGCTAGATGGGTTGATGTTGCAGGGGTAAAAGTCAGTAAAAGACAAGAGCTGGCTGTCTAACAAACAATATTACTAAACCACTACAAATTGACATATCCATTTAAATGCAGTATTATTTGTTCACTGTATCCTTGTTGCGGCTCTGCTTAAAACCAGGAAGTGGCCAACTGAAGACAAGCTCTCGATATCAGTAGACGTGGAGGGTGCATGAAGTGGGTCGGTAATTGCATAAGAAGGCAAGGTGTGACATGTCATCGTGACCCATTTCAAACCTACTGTCAACGAATTCTCTTGCAAATAATTAAACTATACAAATAACATACTTCAACCAAGGCACACTTGCACCTTTTGCCTGAAAAAATGTTTTGTACTATTGGAAAATTACTTTAGTACCACCTTAAATTCCAATTTGGAAATGGTGTGCTTAGACAAGCCGAAACCAGGAAAACTGATGCATAATAATTAAATTATCACACATGATTGAGATTTATTTGTCTTGTTTTTAACTAACCTTTTTTGTGGGTGCTTTTTGTAAATGTAATCCCGTTTTCATTTAACTATGAAAATAACACTTATAAAGGACTTTAACAATAGTCATGTGTACCATTCACCAAATTGTTACAAAATAAAAATTCAAGGAAAACAAACTGAACTTTCTCACCGTTTGTAAAGTATCTGGTTGGCTTCCTTGACACCTACAGGATCGATTTCTTGGGTCTGAGTTGTAAAATCCATTGATTCCAATGGCTGAGATTGTGAGACGATAATTGTCGTGTCTTTTTCGGGTTGAACTTCAAAGGTCATGTTGAGATCCATGCCAGTCGGGAAACCAAACAGTAAACCTCTTTGAGCAGGTTCTGGTGTGCACTGCAGAGGAAGAGTGCCCTCCTCTAAACCTTGGGGGAGAGTTTTGGGGCTTTGTGGTGGCAACAATGTTGAGAGATTCCTTCGAGCGCGCCTTTGAGTAAGTACATCCTGTTGCAGCTTTGGATGACTTTTGCGACCTATAAATCAAGCAGACCATAAGGATTTGAAGGAATAAAACAGATATCCACTTTATATATCTATCTATCACACACATACATACACACATACATATATATGTACATATACATACATATATGTACATATATACGTGTATGTATGTGTGCATATATATATATATATATATATATATATATATATATATATATATATATATATATATATATATAAAAAATAACGATACAATAAATTATAGATTCTTTTGATGATAAAATACTATTTGCAAGACAGGAGGATCTTTGTTGACATGTTTGGCGCACTTGGTTGGGTAGCTAGAATGTAAACCTGATGACATTGAGTGAAGACACGAACAGTAAGCAAGCAAAGCGTCCGACAGAAAAACACTAACGTTTAAAGACTGCAGGAGGTTTACAGAAAAGCCTCAAATATGTATTGGCAACAAAACCGAAGTAATTCAAAGCTTGGATGAGATTTGGGACGATGGAAAAATGATGGTCTAATTCCTTTCAGTTTTGGCCACAAATCTTTCCAATTTCTATTTAATATAAATCCCTGGTCCTTTCACTTGTGAAAAATTAAAGGCTTTCAAAAGTCTGGAGGCCTATAGGAAGCATTTAGAAACTGTTATTTCTGCAAAAGTTGGATTTACCAAATATTAATGTAATTTTTCTGTTGGGGTGCCCAAATTTAGGTACTGGCTTACTTTTGTTCACTTAATTATTGCACACTTTCTGTAAAACCCATAAACGTCATTTCAAATATCACAGTTTGTCTGATAAATGTTATATTTAATGAAATTGCCGATTCCAAAGGAAATTGCCGATTTATAAATCTATAAAATCTTGAAAATTATCAGGGGTGCAGAGACTTTTTCACACGACAGTAGTATATTTAAACTCAGTAGCACCCATTAAAAAGTTTAAGTTAGAAAAGAGAAAGAGGTCAAAAGAATATGATAAAGACCATTACATTAAATGGCATTTACTGTAAAGCTCATTCATTCATTTTCTGAACCAGTTCAATCCTCACTAGGGTCGCAGAGGGTGCTGGAGACCACCCCAGCTGACTTCGGGCCAGAGGAGACGACCAATTTAGAGTGTCTAATCAGCCTACCATACATGTTTCTGGAACATGCAAACTCCATACAGGTAGACCGACCTAGATTTGAACCAGGAATTTGACTTGAATCAACTGATTACACTTGCAAAAGGTATCTTCCTGTTCAGTTGGAATGAAAACCTGCCCCTACCGTGGCCCTTTGAGGACTGACCGGTTTGACACCCCTGGTTAAAACAGAAAACAAGCAGACCACCAAAAAGCCAGAGAATTTGCAAAATGCAGCTGACCTAAACATTACTCCCTATATTTTAATGTAGCAGTGTTGAACAAATACGACACGCACAAAGTTTTCGGATTGAACAGATTAAAATAGCAATAAATAGCACTTTGCTGTTGCAGTCAAGATATTATATTCTTTGCAATGAATGGTAGCAGAGTGCCTTCCATCACATATTTTTGGCTTGTAGGGGATTAATACATGCATGAGTTTCTATTTCTGGTAGAGGCAGCACTGAATTAGGGTCGCCTGGTTGCTGCTGCCTGTTTTTTATAGTGCGCCTTTTCTGGTTGGTGGAGCTCGGGAATTTACGTCTGCTGACGTTTTTTCCTGCCCTGCTGTGGATCTGCATTTTCATGAATGAAGCTCAAGAGGGATTGGGAGTGTTCAATGCAAGGCATAAAAAAACAAAAAGCATTCACGACTCAAGGGGAAAGCAGAATAGAGGGCTCAATAATATATTGAGATGTGAAGTAATGTGGGAAGATAAACGATTACAAAAGGAGGGGGTGGAGGTAGGGTTGAAACAACAATACAACAAATACATGTAGACATGTTTTAATGTTCTTTGTTGAATTTCAAAGTGTCAACTTTTGTGTTTGTTACTATAAATAACCCACCAGGTAAAGTGTCAATTTCCCCTTTCTAAATCAGTCCCGCTTGAAATATGACATTTCATTGGCTAAGCAAATTTTAGGGAGGTTATAACTTCTCATATTATCCTGCAGTGTCTATTATAAGGATTGAAGAAGGGGTAGGGGGACTGACAAAGTAGCATCTGGATGAGGGCAGAGCTGGATAGACCTCAATAGTCTAAATTCTGTTAAGATGAGAACTCTCATGGAGCTGATGATAGTGTGCATAATTTGGATAGTTATATAAAAGCTTGTGAAAGAGAATATAGAATATATAGGGTGTGAGAGATCCACTCAGTGAATGAATAATAGTAGATGCATGTTCCCAATCATGGTAACTTGAGTGATGAATTGGGATAGTAAATTGAAAACAAAAGATAATTTACCTTTTGGAGACTGGGAATTTTTGATCGACGATACTGTTTTTGTCCACTCTGCACCTGTGTTGAAAAAAAGTGCTCACACATTGGTAAAAATACTTTAAACACATTTCTGAATGAATACACATGGTTTAGCTGCATTAATATCATTTAAAACAGTGCACTTCTCAACTGCTGGGTCAGGAATGGAAATTTGTGTTGGGAACAGGTAGTCAAAAAGGAGATATTCACTATTGTACACCCTCAGATTCTGAATAGCAACCCTTAAAAGGTGATTTCAACATTAAACCAAGTGTACATTGTACCTAAAATATATTGTTTAGCTGATATTTTACAAGGTGATTGCTATGCAAATAATGCTCTTAATTGTTCTTTGCATGTGGTATACAATTAAACTATACACAATAGAATAGAGTGGGGGATTGAATAATCCCTCATAGAACTGTGAGACGGACGTGCTAATCACTTACACACCATGCTATCCCTGGGCCATCTGCTAATCAAAATTAGATAAGAGCTTTACAGGTTAGTTTATAGTTAGCATTATTTTTACTGGTCTAAAAATATGGCCATCAGCCAAACAGAAGAAAAATTGGATTGGTCTAACAATCAGTATTGGGACATCCCCATTTGTAACCTGACAGAAGATGACAATTTGAAGAATAAAACAAATGAATGATTGTTGTTCAGGAAGTGGAATAAACAACAACAACAAAAAAACATGAATGAAGGGTCAACCAGGAGCATGGGTACTTACTACAAGGGCTGCTCTGGTGGTAGAGAAGTTGTGAGAAAGACAGGAAAGGTGCCAATTCTCCACAGAAATTGATGTTTCCAAGTGCCTTTGTCTCTTTTGATGTTTCCTTGGCAGATGAACCTTTTACAAGTTGGTCCACCTCTACCTGATCGGCCCAGGCCACACCTCGCTCTCTTAGCACAAGTTGCTCAAGCTCATGGTTTTTCAATTCATCTTGAACTGTAGCTAGCCCGGCGTCAGACACTGCAGTGTATGATTGACTATAAGCTGGCAGCAAGACATTCATCATTCTAAAATTCAACATAGGATATTTCAATTAGTTATAGAGAAAATGCATTGCTATGAACTGATAAGAAATATTAACAACATACTTTTGCATGCGTTTGTTTTCTTGATCTTGAAGTTTAGTCATTTTGACCATGTGCTTGATATGTTGTTGAAGATCGTTCACCTGAAGCTGCAGCCGCTGGCACTGCAAGTCTTTTTCTAATTTCTTAGAGAAGAAAAGGAAAATAGGTTCAGGAGTACTACTTACAAAAACTCAGACATACTGGACTGTGTAAATCTGTTGAGAAATTCTATTCGCGAAAATATGTAGGTATGCTTTTGAGAGACATTATGTTGTGTATAGGAGACGGTGGAAGTTGTATGTGAGGAGGGGGAAGGTTGGGGACTCTTGACGCAAGACAACTACGAAACAACAGCAGCGAGAACATTTGACCAGAGAGTGCGTCATGGTTCTGGGTCAGTTCTTGGAAGAAAGGATAATGAAGAAAAAAAAGAAAAAAAAACATGAACCAGGTTTTAGGTAACTGGCTGCTGTGTTACAGCACAGTGTATTGATTTTTTCTCTCTTCAGTGATCCATGAGTGACTTGGAGAAATAAAATGAGCATGTTTATAATTACTGGAAGAACAGATAGGAAGAAAACAAAGACAGTCACGATGCTAGTTGAGATACGGCTCCATCCAAAATAAACACAAAAAAAAAAAAAAACACCAAACAATGAGATTTCAAGGATTCATCATAAATTAATGAGTTTTTTAGTTCATCAGTCTCCTTTGTCTGTTCTATTGCACCCTATTAATTAGGTTGGATCTTATCAGTTTCAGGTTGATTTATTTAATAAAGGAAAGTAAATATTAATGTGCATATATATTTTCATGTTAATGTATTTCTTGAACATTTTGGGACAGATAGAAAAAAAATCCAACTGCACATAAATGTTTGGGAAAAAAAAGAATAAAAAAAATCACCCCAAAAAAATATTTTTTTATTAAGAGCACATGAATGAGTGCATTTGGATGATCCAGACAAGAAGAGGACTGGGAGAATGTGTTATGGTCAGGTGAAACCAAAATAGAACTTTTTGGTAGAAACAGGTTCTGGTGTTTGGAGGAGAAAAAATGCTGAATTGCATCCAAAGAACACCATACCAACTGTGAAGCATGGGGGTAGAAACATCATGCTTTGGGGCTGTTTTCTGCAAAGGAACCAGAGCGACTGATCTGTGTAAAGGAAAGAATGAACGGGGCCATGTATCGAGACATTTTGAGTGAAAATCTCCTTCTATCAGCAAGGACATTTAAGATGAGATGTGGCTGGGTCTTTCAGCATGACAATGATCCCAAACACACAGCCAGGGCAACAAAGGAGTGGCTTCGTAAGAAGCATTTCAAGGTCCTGGAGTGGCCTAGCCAGTCTACTGATCTCAACCCCATAGAAAATCTGTGGAGGGAGTTGAAAGTCCATGTTTCCCAACGACAGCCCCAAAACACCACTGTTCTAGAGGTGATCTGCATGGAGGCATTGGCCAAAATACCAGCAACAGTGTGTGATTAGCTCGTGAAGAGTTACAGAAAACAAATATAAGGGAAGAATCAGAAGTCGTATACGATAGAAAAATCCGGATTACCCGAGGAACTAAGTCAGTTTCAGGGGAATTAATTCATTACATGGTTGTACTAACCTGAGCTACCTCATCATTTGACTTCAACAATTTCATGTCGTTTTCAACACGATGAAGGAAGCCATCATTTTCCTGAAAGCGCATTTCTGCATCTTTCAACCGTTTACGAATGTGCTGCTGCTGAGTGCGTAGCATTGCAATCTTTCTCTCATGTTTGCAGGTAGCCTATTGGAAAGGGACAATGCAAATGAGATCATAATTTTAAAAAAAGACAATAAGCAGTTTTTCGGGAGCAGAGTATCCTAAATCATCTTTTTCTATTTTCATACGCAGCTGGGTACGATGAAAATTAGGCTTTTGTCAAGTCAATGATGATGACAAAGCCTATGTCCAATGATTATTATTTTCCTTTTTCAGAAAAATGTACTATTTGACATAAGAAATAACATTATTTTCTTGGTACTTTTTACACCAAGAGACTTCAATGTTAAGTTAGGAACTTAGTGTAGATGTGTTCAGTTAGACTGGCATAATAATTCCTAGTTGACGTTTTCTCGATATTTTGTAATTAATTCTAATCAAGTTTTTTTAAAGACCAGTGTAATAGGAGGTAAAAATAGAAAAATGAACAACTAGAGTGTCAGAGGGATAAACACGTTCGTAACTGCACAAGTACGAACATCAAATGGTTTATATTTCTCCCTTTCTCAAAATGTGGCTACCATGGAGTCAACTAATGGAGCATATTAACACTTCCGATAATCAAGGGGTACAAAAGGACATCACTGCATCTAGTGAGCATTTTATAAAGGCTAGTTTTGCAAACTTCAACCAGACGCAAGAGGGCATTTTATGCTGTTTAATGGGACAGTATGCGTTGTCTCTTTCACCATGAGACTAACAGACTGGCAGGGAAACGCATACAGAATCTTCGCACCTACAGGACAAGCCGTTTTGAAAGCCTTATTTCGTGGACTCGTTTTTTTCCCCATACATTCAAATTTATCAGCGTTGTTAACAACAGTCTTTACTTTCGCTCATTTTGAAATTTTATTCCTTTGATTTGACCTTACAGGACCTTTAAGTCTGAGACAGGGAAAGTTTAGGGGTGGACCCCCAATTGGCGCAGGATGCAAGCATTGCGGGAGCAGTGTTGTGGTGTGAATTTCTGGCTGTCGACTAAGGAGAACAGCTAAGTAAAATGATGACTTAGGTTGTTTTCCTGCAGGCATGATAGAAACTAGAAAGCAGTGTTAGCATCCGCTACCTTGTCAGTCTTTTCTTTGGCAGAGATGTATTGGACTTGCAGATTGTCTTCCTCACTGTAGTGCTGGCGCAACTCATTCTCCTTCAGTTGTCTCTCCAGATCCAGCTGTTCCGTCCTGATTTGGGCACGGTTGGAGAAGACTTGGTGGAGAGATTCTGACACCCTAAAGAGAAATAAACTCACTTACTTTAACTTTCAGAGTATCTCCTTACTAACTTTTACCACAAATAAAGAAAACCTTTTAATATAAATAATGGCAGTATTATCGTAAAATCTAAACAGGAAGGTTGGTGTTAAATGACTGAAGATGACCATTTTAAAAATACATAATGAATAGGTTATCAATTCAATTAACCCTGATGGGAGTGGGATATATGCACAAGTAAATGAAAATGGAAAGCTGTCACTGAAATGTGACTGCACTCTTCAATGAAACTCTAGTGACGTAGGAGAAGTCGTGGCCTTGCTAGACTGTTGAATTTTTAATAGTGTGAGAAGCATGCACACTCTATTCAGAGACTCTCGCTGTGCGAGTTGTGAATTCTGATGCTACTGAATGAAAAAGGTGGGTGTGAGATTCATTCAGCTTTTCTGTATTCTCCGCCCCAAGTCCAAGTAGCCTGATTTGATGCCAATAAAACCCTCAAAGAAGACATTTAAATACAATAGCATCTAATCTTATTCATGTAAAGTGGGGCTATAAAATGATAGTGACATTCATCATGAAATAACTTTTGTGAATTATATTAAAAACTTGATAATTTTAAACTGCAATTACACCACCTGACCACCACAGAGAACAGGGGCACTGCTGCGACATGAACGCTAGTTCCAGACCAACGCTCAGGTGAAGAGGATAATGAGGAAACGTGTTTTAGCATGCTAGCAATAGAGGCTAACACAGAGCACGAATGAAAAAGGACGATAACGTGGCCAAAACGAGCGATTATGAGATGCAGGATAACACCGAGCTGACCCACTAAAAGATCCAAGTTAATTCAACCCGGCGTTTTCGTTCCCTTCTTTTTTTTTTAAATGCCACGAAAATATCTGTGCGCAAAGAGCAGTATTATTGAAAATGTCCTTTAACCCACTGTCCTCATTTGAGGACAGCCTGTAATATTTTTCGTACTTGACATCAAGGTGTTTTTAATTTGTCTGTAAACATTGCAAAAGTCAAAAACTCGAAAACAGCACCCTTCTACAAACGCCAGCACCATTCTGGTCGGGGTAGAACCCAGTGACGGCCATTTTCTAATACGGGTGGAAATGCAAATGGCTTTAGAGTAAATATATTAAAACACACAACCTAACAACTTAAAATGAAGTCAAACACCTAGAAAAAATCAAAAAAGACCAGTGACGAACCTTTTGACGTCTGCATGCCTTTGGGAAGGTATAGAGCTAGAGGAAGCCACTTTTTGCTCATAGTCTTTTATTTTCAGTTTCAACTGTATAATCTTAAAAAAAAAACAGAACATTAATTTGTGATTAGTAATATTTTTGCTTGATGGAAAAAAAATGCATTTAGTTTTACCTCTTGCCGCTGTTTCTCACAAATGACTGGATATTGGCTTATGTGACTGTTCAGGCTTATAACATTACTCTTCAGCTGAATAAGCAAATAAAAGAACAATATGTCACTTATAAAAGTTACTATTCCTGTATCACATTCCTTTCGGTGACATAACAGATAAATACATACCGAAGATTTGATTTCTTTAGCCCTGTTAGCATATTTCAGAGTGTTATGCGTGTCATCATATGACTTGGATGAGGGGCTGATGTTGGCAATCATGACAGTCCTGCAGTTGCCTCCCAATGAGTCCTTCAGTATGCGAGTAAGTTTGCTGTCCCTGTATGGTATAAAAGCCTTCTTGCTCTAAAATAAATAGACATTTATGACAGGAGTCAAGTTAAGATTTTCAAGAATTTTTCGGTTGATGTCTAAACCTCAGAAACGCTCTCCTCGGAAGGTTTGAGAAATATATAAATGGAGGACATACCGCATAAACAAAACACAAACAAATAAAAAAGTAACAAAAAAGGTTATGGGCATCAAAATATCCAACTGAAAACCTTTTGGCCACCCGACTGCTTGAGTGTTTATCACGTCGGCCTCACAGCTCTGGGGTCCTGGGTTAAAATTCAGGTAACTCCACTTGTGTGGAGTTTGCATGTTTTCCCCTGGCCAGCGTGGGTTTTCTTCGGATACTCTGGTTTTCAACCATATACCAAAGACATGCATAGAAGGCTGATTGGAGACACTAAATTGCCCCTAGTTATGAGTGTGAGAGTGAATGGTTGTCCCTCTCCTTGTGCTCTGCAATCGGGGGTGGCCACCGATTCAGAGTGCCCCCCCACCTCTGGCCCAAAGTCACCTGGGATAGGTTCCAGCATCCCCCGCAACCAAAGTGAGGATAAAGCGGTTTGAAAATGTATCTCAGTTATTTACTCACAAAAAACGTCTGCATCTGCAGTTTTAATTAAAAAGGGCATTCTTTAAACTCAGAGAAAAGCTATGACACACAGGCAGAGCGCATTGCGTTGCACCGTGTGTTGGATTTCAGTTCAAAGGCGGCGACTTTCACCGTTTGCCATTACACGTCGCTTCCCATGCATCTCGACCATAAGAGTCTAAGCAAATTATTGTTCGTCCTTTTGGGCTCTCGGACAGGCTGCAATCAATTCAGGGTTTACTATGCCAACTGCAAGGTAGCTAGGATTGGCTCCAGCAGCTACGCGACCCTGTTGAGGTTAAGTGGCATGAAAAATAAATGAATGAAAGGATAACATAATTTGGTGGACCATTTCTAAAGACACTGTCCTTTCTCCCCCAAAAGCTGCCACTGCCCACATACAATCCTATGGTGATCGGTAAAAGCAAAATTTGATCCACTTGCGAACTTCCTGTTTGGGACCACATTATTATCCAAGTTGCACACCCATACTGACTGTTCTGTTCATCTAATTTCTGATTTCTCTTTGGTGATCTTGTGTTGAAATTGTGTCATGTTTCATAATGCCGCTTTGAACAAGCGCAACGGACTGTGCATGTAGGACACATTGGCCTTGTAGAGTTTGCTGCGAGCAAAATGCATGAACAAGCTTTAATCCACTCATTTTAGAGGATGTGCATTTTGGAGTTCATTTTTCTCATTGAAGAAAACATCATAATTTAAGAGTCTTAATGCATGAAAGGTGAAAACAACAGCACAACAATTGCCTTAGGGGTCCACCTCAAGACCCTGGCATAGACATAGTTCCCTCTAAAAATTGTTATCCAATCGGATTTCTGTTGCTATTTGCGATCTGCCCTTTGCCCCATATGTACACAAACATGTAATGGGTTCATACTTGGGTCAAATCAGCTTTCTACAAAATTCATTTTTTTTCAGGGTCAAGTAATTTTTGTGTAATCCTTCTGACAGACGGACAGGCAACATGCACGCGTAAAAACATGATGAAAATGAAAAATGATGAAAATGTGGAGTTTAGCCAGCTCCATCATCTCTTCCATTATTAGAATATTAGGTAGAGATGATATTCCGCATTCCTTACAGATTACGATTATTTGGGCAACTGATAAGCACTTCAAAAGAGGGACATAAAAATTAAAAGCAGCGTGGTCCTTTATCCATTCATTTTAATCTGAATGCAACTAAAGGCCCAGTGACCCTTGTGAGGATAAGCGGACGGTATGGTGAATGAATACAAGGGTCCTACAACTCAAGGCAAGTTAAAGACTTTTTAATACATTAAAATTCAGCGCTGATTAAGCTATTTGCAAATGAATTTAAGACCAACTAATCAATGAATCAAAACTGAAATACAAAACATGTGCAAAATATTTATGTTATAATCGAACCAGAACACTCCAAATTTCTTGTAGAATTTCATCCTTTTTTGTACACCTGCGTGAAATTTTGCAAAACTAATGAGTTCAAGGTTTTAAAAAGGTATGTGGCACTTTTTTCATATTGATCAAATGAACATACGATTGCTCAAAAGTGTATGTCAGAATTTGTTTACTCCTTACCTAGGCTATAGAATGGAAAAAAAAATGCTACCTTGTCATGGTACCGCCTGTTTCACATACATTTTCTATCCATTAATTCCAGTTTGTCACCTATTGACTTCATGTGTTAAGAAACCATTGTTGTTAGCTAAAACTGCTACAATTGGTAGAGTGTTTTAAACAAATTCATTGAACTTACCTTGGGATCAGCGAGGGCATTTATAACATTCCCCAGGGCGAGGAGTGAGCGGTTTATGTTAGCACCTTCACGGAAACGTTGCCCTTTGGCATTGGTAGCACTGGCTCTTTCAGAACCAGCCAGGTCTATTAGGCTCATTTTGGCAACACACACATTGGGATTCAGACCAGCAGCTTTGTCCTGCTGTCGCAAATATATCTGGAAAAAAAAGTTTACATACACATTAATTGTAAGCTATAAGTGTGTTTAGTTTTATGATTTTCATAACACTTGTGAAGTAGTCTGTTTACTTTTGTATGTGAGCATTTTTAAACTTTGTATTGATGGGTTAGGGTTAGCATAACAGTTAAAAGTACTTAAAACATTTAAATGTAATAAATAGAGAAATACCTGGAAAACAGCATGAGATCTGGAACTAGTGGCATTCATATCAGTAGGGTGTTGTGTCCTGTTTTGATTGCCAGAATCCAAAGCCTGGAGTATGTTCTCTGCAGTTTTTGGCTGTCCAGACAAGATACAATTCATGGGGTGTCCAGTACTGTATAAGTAAACTACATTTCCATTTGATAGATTGAATTGCTGTTCATTTCCGCATTGCATTTGGCGAGTTTTTTTCATTCAGACTGTTGAGACACAATAGTGTAGTTACAAACCTGGTGCAGCGTAAGGCCTTGAATTACCACTCCTTTGACATTGTCTTCCCTTACTGCAAGAGGGCCTGCTTTGGACAGCAAATCTCTTATCTGTTCATTATAAACCTGTTTTGGGGAACAACATTTTAGTAATAAAGCAAAGCAAACTGCAAAAAAAAAAAAAAAAAATCACAATACATTGGTAATTACCTGCTTTTAGATTTGGAAAACAATGAAATGTATCCAATTATTTTACATGTTACTGAGCAAACTGACAACAAATATCAATCAATTTATATTTTAACATTTTATGCAATGTCAATACTAGAACAAAAAATGAGGGTTGGATTTTCACCTCGAGATAGGAGACTGCAACAGAAAACTCTTTCTCTTCCTTGGCATCATCCATGCGTTTAAAAAGATCTTTCAAGGTGCGGTACATGACGCCTGGATCGTTAGGTGTTCCTAACATGGTATGTGTTTTACCTGATCCAGTTGCACCATAGGCAAAAACTAAACAATGAAAGGAAAACAAGAAGTTAAAACAAAAAAGTTGGGCTTTTTAAATGTGATGGACATATGTCCTACTTCATTTCACTTTATTTTATTTCCAAAAAATAGATATTAAACCTATGATATTTCAAATTTCAGATTCGAATGAAATTAATTTTGTAGATTGTGGGATGTTACCTGTGCAGTTGAACCCATTCATGACACCATCTAACACTCCTTTAGTGGTGTTCTCAAAAATTTCATCCTGAGTGGAATCCTCTCCAAAGACATGATCAAAGACAAATTTGAGGTCTTTCTTGGTCTTCTTGTTAAGATTTCTATTCTTGAGTATTCGGGGAGCAAAATAGGGCAATTCTTCTTTTGGATCAAATATCAACATATGCTTATCAACAACATTGACCACATTGGAAAAATGTTGATTCTTTTCTTTCTCATTGGTTGGTCTCACCCGAACAACCACCTTCACATGGCTGCAAACATTACTTGCCATTGTGTTCCCTCACCGACATCTACAGGGTTACTGCAATGAAACAAAAAGTAACATAACTTTGAGAGAGAAAAAAAAGGGAATGTGATTCAGACAAATATTGCGATTTTCATATTTCGTACTTTTAAATGCATAGAAGCAAGATTTTGAATGAAAAACATTAGTTATACGTAAGAGAACACGTGAAGGAGCATAGGACCAATGTCACAGGGACACACTTTGGCACTTGCTTTGGATAACTTTATTCATCCTGTATTCTGGAAATTACATTGTGGCAGCAGCAAGAAGGTGATTAGACAGAACAGCCAAGCAAAAGCACAAAGTTCAAAGCAAATAGAATCATCAAATCGTAAAGACAAAAGCAGAAAAAACACAAAACGAGCAAGAGTGGACTGAGCTGCCGCCGCTTAAACAACGCCATTTTGGTTGCGGTAGCTAAATGTCCCAAATCTAATCATTTGATTGAAAATTGTAAAAAAAAAAAAAAAAAAAAAATGGAAGTTATAGTAGGGGTGACCCTATTTCACGATTTTTTGATTATTGCGGCCATGTCTGGTATACATTAACTGCAATATTCGAGGGATTACTTTGTGTGTGTATATATGTATATACATAGATATATTTACACACACGCATATACATACTTACAAAAGGATATATCATTTACGTTTTTTCAAAGTTTATTCAAATTGATTAATGGCCCAGCTGCAATACAAACTCCTTGAACAAATAGTCAGCAATGTTTTGATTCTAATGTTGCTAAGCTTGCTTTTCAGAAACCAGTTTATGTTGGCTATTTTAGCACGGTAATATCCTTTCATTATGGGTTATATGTTTAGAGTAACTGTTTGTTTTATTGGCTTGTAGTTGTAACACTCATGTGACTCTAGCAGGTACTTTCTGCTTCTTTTTATTTTTATATGTAACAACATATTGTTGCGTGGTATTGATATCCATTCATCGCTGAAGGTCACACTACTTTAGGTTTTTGCTGAAAAAATATTTTGATTATTGGCTTGTTTGTTGCAATATGAGTGTGGCTGTAGCTACTTGAGGCAAATTGTGGGCGATTTATGACTTTGACAACCATATAACACCGTTATTTGATCAGGTACTAGTAGATATAAACCATATACATTGTTCCATTTAACAAAAAAACAACAACACAGGGTTCCGGTGAGCGAAGCTAAGCTAACATCATATACAAAAAGCGCTAACATCATAAGCAAATAGCGCCAACATGCTCAGGACCTTTCTCAATGACTTACCTGTTGTTTGTTAAGGGACACTTTCATTTTTCACGGCAGGAATAGTTTTGAAATAACACAACAAATTAATTTCTCTGATAAATCGAATTGAGGCCGGGGAACGGCAAAATAAAGCACTGAGATAAGCGCCGAAATTTTTAAAAGCAAGCACGCTTCCTCTGCGAATTCGGATTGGATGTGAAGCAGTGGTCAATGGGCGGAGCTTGGTGACGTGGGGGGTTGTGTTGTGGGTGTTGCGCTACGCGTTAGCATCGAGTAAAAATAGATTCCCTGCCCTTTGCCTTGCTAAATTTATGGAGACGGATTAAGTTGAAGTAAGTCTGTTATCTTTTCATCACTGCTGTAAGACGTTGTTCACCGCGCGCTGCCATCCAGTTCAAACAAGCATCATGTTAACAAGATGTTTATGTTGAAGCTAAATCTGGACCTCGGAACTCCATGTTGTGAACCAACTGTAGTTTAGTGTGCAGAAACCTCGAAGTATACATTGTAACAATATTCATACAGTAATTGTGAACACATCAGAAATGTAGCTTTGTGTTTAACATACATTCTGTTTCTAGCAGTGTGGTGTAACTTTCTTGATCATTAACATGAAGGTCACGGGGGGTGCTGGAGCCTATCCCAGCTGACATCGGGCACCAGGTGGGGGACAGCCTGTCTGACAAACAGCCAATCACAGGGCACGAGGAAACGAGCAAACAACGCTCCTTCCTGCAATGAGGGTGCAGCAGTCTATTGCTGAAAGAGCCTCGGAGGGACTACACAGACTCATGCAGGGGGTGGGAGGTGCTGTCCATGATGGACGTCATCCTGGTCAGCATCCTCTGCACTCCCAGTTCCTCCACAGAGTCCAAAGGACAGCCCAGAATAAAGCTGTCCCTCTCCCCATTCTCCCGCATCCCCAACAGACCACTGCATAAAACACTGGATCTGTAGACTCTAGATCAGATTTTTGATCTGGTAAAAAATTAAAGTTCTCTCATCTCATTTTCTGAACCAATGTATCCTCACTAAGGTGAGGTACGCATTAGCATCGAATAAAAATAATAAAAGGCTACTGGAGCCCAGCTGACATTGGGCCAGAGGTGGGGGACCGACCCTGAATTGGTGGCCAGCCAATCGCAGGCCACAAGGAGACAAACAACCGTCCACGCTCACACTCATACGTAGGGGGAAATTTTGAGTGTCCAATCAGCCTACCATGCATGTTTTTGGAATGTGGGAACATGCACACTCCACACAGGAGAACCGACCTGGATTTGAACTCAGAATCCCAGAACTGTGAGGCCGACGCGCTAACCACTCATCCCCGGCCCACCATTCAGTTAAAGCCACTACATAAATTTAAGATGACTCAACGACCATACTAAACAAGGAACTTCTTCAGGTGAAGGTGTTGGTGTCCCTGTTCCTTTGTACAAATGTGTATAGAAAAACATTAACCTTGTAGCAGCAACTGTATGAAAAAACGCCAACTGACCCTTTTCAAATGGAAGAAATTGACTGATTTTTTTAAATGTTAAATCTCATAAAAATCATTTCACTTTGAGATATTTATTGGAACTGTATCCAAGTTCACTAGTGTCACATTTTATTAAAAGTAGGCAAACTATTTGCTTTTCATTTTATTCGGTGTCAATAGACTAAGCAAGGAATCGTCCTAGTAGTTTGTATCGTTAAATCAGAATCTTTACATTGTGGAAAAAAAAACTTGAAAAAATACTCTCAGGAAGTTTTGTCTGTTTCTGACACACTTTATTCCCATCAAGGTAAACTAAAAATAAAATAGTTCTACCAACACTTGCAGAAATATACCAAAAAATTCTAGATAAAGTCTGACCGAAGGAGTTAAATGTAAATCTTTCATTGCAAGAATAACTTCTTTCGCCTTCCTAATGCAACCCACCCAATTTTTTTTCTCTGAACCTCACTTGGCTTTAAGTTTGATGTAATAATGACTATTGGTGAAGTTTATTGAAAATGAGATATTAACAATGACGATGTAGTTTAGCAAAAGATCGCCCGCTGTGATTTGAAACTTAGCGGAGTCATTGAACAATATTCAAGTCATCATCAGAAGCTCTTCTACATGTATCACTTTATTTGAAATACTAAATCAGTAACACTTACAATTTCAATTTATTTGCTTGCCAGAAAACATTTGAAAACATTCTTTTTTTATTTTTCAAAAAAATATATTTTTACATGAGCTTGCAGTACATTTCTAACATGCATTGTCTTGTTACAGTAGACATATTCTTACTGCACTTCCAACATGTTTTTAATGGTAGTTTCCATTGTTCATATCTTTTTCATTTAAAAACAACAAAAAAAATGATTATGTTTTGCAATCAATTATTTATTGTATAATCCATTACTTATCCTGGCTCTTATCTTTTCCACAGGTCAAATTAGGGATAATGATTTTCCATATTCCTTCGCCTTCCCGCCAGTTGTTTCAGAAAAGAAGTTTGGCTGTGCAATCAGTGATGAGATTCTGGAATTTAAAATTAAATTCTCAGACAGCGAGCTTTGGTGCTGATTCTGGTTCGGGTCCCTCATGTAAATCAGAAGAACAGCGTTATATTTCAACTGAAAAGCCTCCACATATGCCTGTCATGCTCAAAGAGGTGCTTCATTACTTGGACATCCAACCAGGTCATGTAAGTAGATTTTTTTGATACTACATTCTTTCCGATCACGTAATGTAATATTTCTATTGCTGTTATTCTAATTTAATTTCTTGTTAATTTAAATTTTTATTACATTTAGTGTCGAATTAATAATATGGAAGTTAGTGGAGTTCTTGTTCATTGTGAGGTTCTAATTTATGAATAAATGAATTTCATTTGGTCACAGCTATGGTTAAACTAATAGAGCAGTATTAATTTATCATCAGAACTAGTTTCTTTCAGTACAAAGGCTCTCAGATAGCATAATCTAAAAGCAGGAACCAATGAAACATTACTTTGATTGACAATAATGTATAATAAGAAACATATATCTAGTAACTGTTTGAAAAGGTCACCTAAATTTCTTTACAAAATGCTTTGAGTTTCATACTCTTAAATTTGGAATTGTAAATACTCTCCTGTTCTATTAACTAATGAAACTGATTTTCTTTTTACATCTGATTCATTGAATAATATACAAAATAATAATAATAATAATTACTTGGTGTCCAGCCATATTTTGGTGTTTTAAAAAAAATACTGCATTCTTATTACCTGTTACACTTGTTGGATAATATATGCACAACTATTATTAAAGCAGAGCTGGAGTGAAATGTTTTTTTATGTATTTCATCTACATACTGGAAATATTTTTTTGAGATAATTACTGAAAATTGGGGGAGAACAATTTAGTGTTATCGCTTAACCCGAAAGTACTTTGTTGTCAAGATTTGATGTTTTAAGATCATTTCTGAAAACACTTAAGAGGAGAGGACAATTAAGTGCATTTGCCGTCTGGATTTTTGGAATCATGTTTTTAAGTAAGGCTAAAATTGGGCACCCTGGTAGACCAGCAGTTAGCATGCATTATTTTGTACATTTTCCTAAGAAGGTGACATGCTTAAAAAGAAGTATAATCACTATTAATCAAAGTTTAGTATAAAATGATCAAATAAAAAAATAAATGGTGAACCATGTGATGATTGTTAGTCTAATCTCTGACTTAATCTACTATATTGTCACTTAAATAGGTGTTTTTATTGATAGTGCTATACTACAATATATATAATAATAGTATATACTACAAAAAACTAATGCTTATTGATAATTTCCAAAAGAAGGACAAAATACTATTTCACTGCAAACTAAGAGAAATAATGTTGATTCTGACGTTTGTTGGTATCATGTGAATCTGGCTGAGATGCTTCAAACATTCATAGTTGTCCCGACGTCGTGAATCTTGCTAAATGGAATTAACATCCAAACTGTATTAAGTTGGGACAGTGGAGGGGTGTGTTTTTTTACACAGTTGTTGAACACATCTACAGTGTCTGAGACCTGACAGGCTAATGTTCTCCCTTTTTATAGCCCTCTAATAAATACTCAATTTTTAGTCATTTAAATTTGGCAGGTTAGTTAACAACAGACTTTACATTTGCCATTCGTCAAAGAATTTATTAATTTTGACTTTGACTTTACAGTCCCTTTAAGGTTGATGACAGATGGTAAGTTCTAAATAATAAAACAGCACTTTCAACAGCCCTCCCCTCATGCTGCTCACATTCTTCAGAAAAAATATTTTGTCTCAACAAACACATAATAGTATAGTTTTGTGTTGATGGCATGAATGTAAAGTAGATATGTTTTGTACATATCCTTCAGCTCTAGTAGAAACTGTCCTCATTACGCTGTGAATGCATCACAAAAATGAATACATAATAATAAACATAAAACTGATCTTTCACATTTCTGCCGAACTGTGGATACAGCGCATGTTTTGTAACTTATGATGGGTCTGATGAGTACTTCTCATAAATATATATATATATATATATAATATATATACATATACATATATATATATATAGAAATATATACATATATATATATATATATATATATATATATATATATATATATATATATATATATATATATATATATATATATATATATATATATATATATATATATATATATATATATATATATATATATATATATATATATATATATATATATATATATATATATATATATATACATACATACATACATATATATATATATATATATATATATATATATATATATATATATATATATATATATATATATATATATATATATATATATATATATATATATATATATATATTTATATAATATATATATATACATATACATATATATATATATATATATATATATATATATATATATATATATATATATAGAAATATATACATATATATATATATATATATATAATATATATATATATATACATATACATATACATATATATATGTATATGTATATGTCTATATATATATATATATATATATATATATATATATATATATATATATATATATATATATATATATATATATATATATATATATATATATATATATATATATATATATATATATATAAAAATAAAAATATGTAATTATTTTTCTCTGAGAGACTGGTCTGCTATATCTTTGCCTTGTTTAATTGGGTGTATATTTTGCACAGATGGGTATGAGTCAAAATACATCTCTTTTTGCATATCAAAGGAGGGGGTGTCTGCCCTCTATATAATGCATGGTCAAGACAGGTTGGCGTTTCAGGTCATCAAGTTAGTGAAGAAATGTGCCACTGCAAAGCTGTTGGCACGACACAGGGTGCTGCGTCGCTCCTGCCTGAACTTTAACACCTCTAAACTCCTCCGCTGTCCGCCCATTTGCCAACTGTCCCAAGACAGTTTGGCAATCAAATGTTAATAAAGCAGTTTGATAGATTTCGTTTGCTGCACAGTACATGCTGTAAATCTCCCTCACTTGAGAAACCAAAAATGTTGCTTTTACATTAACAACAGAAGTTGTTCTTCATCACAGCTGTTTTTTGTTTACATATTAATATTACACAGACACACATTAAATATATATTGTTACTGTCCCCTAAATGTTGATGTCATTACCTTGTTGTTTCCCCAGGGAAAGTGTTACCCTAAAGTAGATTTGGGTGATAATTATCGTCAAAGGATTTTTGTCAACAATAACATTCCAGCTGCCTCGTGGTGTAGATAGAGGTTTACTCGGCTGACTTTGGTGTTATTTAGGTGCAGGCTTGATTACCGCTGGTGGCAGTATGATTGTGAGTGTGCAACAGTAGCCTAATTGAAAAACTCCTTAACCCGTTTTAACCCACCTTCCCCATTTAGGGACAGCTTGTAATTTGGTTCTCACTTGATATCAAGTTGTTTTCCCATTTACGCAAATGTTATGAAAATGCAAAAATCTAAAACATGTTAACTTGAGTTAAAATGGGTTAAGTTCATCTAAAAAAAAAAATCAAACTGCCACGTTAGTCAAACTTACATAATTTCTTTTTGTGAGGCTGAAAATAGCCTGCTTGCCAATGTTGATGTCTTTAGTTGACTATTTTATTGATTTCATATTGCACAGAAACCTTTGGTTTGAAGGCCAATTTATAAAAGTAAAGACACCTGTCAAAATTTCTGCTGGTTTTATTATACATTATTCTTTTCATAGTCTAATGAGGGAACTGTCTTATCTTGATTGCACAGTAGAACAACAAAAATACTTTTACAATTTTGAAGTTTAAATTTTGAAAGAAAAAAGATGTGATAGCTTCTGATATGGACTGATGTACTTTTTCTTAATCGTGATAACAATTTTTTGTAATATCGCCCAGGCCTACTCTAAAGCAATGTTAGTATCTCAGCGAGTTAAGAATAGAAGTTTGAATTTAGACATGACTGTTTATATTCTACTCTCATTAACAAGTCAGAACCGAAGTCTGACGGATGTCAGTGGTTAGCACTGGACAATGAGAATAAATGAATAGTAATGTGTATCATTGCTAATTAGCCTTAGTAGGCAAAGCTACTTGCCAATCACAGAAGTTCTAGCTGCTTTGCTCCATCTCTCACAGATTGGCTTGACGTGAGAAAGCTTGGCATCAGCTTCATGTCCTGCGGTGTCCATTTGGACAATGACTTTAAGCAGTCAACTCATGATACTTCAACAATTTTAAGAAGAAAACATTGGAAACATCTCATCTCATTTTCTGAACTGCTTCACGAGGGTCACGGGGGTGCTGGAGCCTATACCAGCTGATTCCAGGCCAGAGACGAGGGACACCCGGAATCAGTGGCCAGTCGATCACAGGACACAAGGAGACGGACAACCATGCACACTCACACCCATACCTAGAGGCAATTTGTGTTCAATCAGCCTACTATGCATGTTTTTGGAATGTGGGTGGAACCCGGAGTACCCGGGTGAAACCCACGCAGGCCTAGGGAGAACATGCAAACTCCGCACAGGTATAGGTGACCTGGATTTGAACCCAGGACCCCAGAGCTGTGAGGCCAACGAGCTAACCACTTGCTTCACCGGGCCGCCCATATTGGAAATATCAGTAGAAAATAGCTCAAACATTCAGGAGAGAGAGAGCATTCTTCAATTCCGAGAAAGCCAGAGTAGTTTGCCTATATGATGAAGAGAATTATCTTTAGGTTTATAAATCAAGCATAAGAACTTTTTATAGAATGTTTTTTTTTCATCTGGTGGACCACATTGTACTTTCAATCTAAGCACACGTTAGAGTGCATATGAGTGCATATAGATATGAAAAGGTGCCACTAGAAAATAAATATAGAGGTATATCAAAATGTTGGTGACAAAATTAGCGATTCCATAGTTCGAAAAAGGATGTTGGCTCATTCATGCTGACAGTTGATTTGTCTTAATATCGGGTTTTCCATTAAACACTTCTTCCCATTCACCTTAACCAATCACACTCATTCATGACCTATCTTAACTTGTCCTATTCGTTGATATCTCCTCTACAGATGGTGTCCCCTTGGTAAAAGTAGTCATGTCGAGATGTAAACTCTACTTATGATGTTTATTATGTAGTATATTCAATCATGTTTTTGTCTCACTCTTATTTCTTTTCTTTCTTTCTCTCTGCCCCCAACCTTTTGTGTCAAGCTGCATTTTCTCAATAAACAACACAGTATAAACAACCACAATAGGAGAGTACAGCAGTATACAGTCTTTAAAGAGACTCAGATTTACAACCCCAATTTCAATGAAATTGAGACGCTCTGTTAAAAGAGGGTGTTATGCAAAATTGACATCAGCGTACAAAGAATATTGAACAATAAAGTTTATCAGTTTGATCATTAAATAGCTTCTTTTTGTAGCATAGATATGTTAAACAAGATTTGCAAATCGTTTTCTCTTTCTATTTCTTTTGATCACAAGATCTCAACATCATTCAAATTGCGATTGTACCATTCTTATGTATCTAAGCAGCTGATTAGGATAAAAAAAAATGGATTGAATGTCTCTTGTCATCAATGGCACCTAATGAGTTGCCGTATTTTAAAGATTCCAAGCCGCTACTACCCCCCACTGCACAAGAACATCAGGTTTTCCTGTTGACTATGATGGAGGGGACATCATGATATGGTCATGCCTTGCTATCATAAATCGGAACTTGAATTTATAAGGTGATCACGCAATTTTACAGAAAAAAAACGTTTCAAAATCAACAACACAATGGCATCAGAAGAAAAACTGCCGTTCTGACCTTAACCTAACTAAGATGATGTGGAAAGACCTTAAGAGATCTATTAAGACCATGATTCTTAATTGCCCCCAAGTATGTGTGTGATCGTGAATGGTTGTCTGTCTCCTTTTGCCCTGCGATTGGTTGGCAACCAATTCAGGTTGTTGCACTCATGCTTCCAATAGTTGTTGACTGAGATAGGCTCCAGCACCCCCCACAACCATTGTGTGGATTAATAGTATGGGAAATAAATGAATGCATAGAGTCACATACTATTTTCTCTACATAGGAATGGTTTAAACCAATACAATATACGGCAAAGTCAATATTAGTGGTGTACTTGCTTTGCATTTCCTGAATTAGATTGTTGTGTACAAAATGCCCCCATTTCAATTTCCTTAACAGTCTTGTGTAGGAAATTAACACATTGTAGACAGAAGACAAAAATAGAGAAGTAAAAACACAACCTTTAGAAATTCTTTATCAAGTTGGACAAATATATCTTGTGAATGTTTTTTTTTCACACTCCTTTTTGAATGCTCCAAGCAGTGAAAGAAGAGGCAACTAAATAATTGATCTTTGAAATTAAACACTCCAGCCAGGGATACTGAGGCTGATTGACAGATCTTCAGTGTTCATCTCTTAAAGTTACAAGTTTAGTCTGAGGTTATCGGCGGTTAGAGAAGTTACTTTGATGAGTGTAACATGTCAAAGTAGGATTGTGGTTGCCCTGGTGTGTTGGGCTACTTCCCTTGCCTCGCGTGTTGTTTACCGCGGCTTGGACAGTACGGCCTTGTATCATGGTGACTTCCGTCGCTGCTTCGGAACATAGGGATTGCACCACCACTCTCCTGGGTCTGCTTCTTTCTCTTGTCTTTCTCGGCTCATGGTTGTTGCTTCTGTTCGTTTCCCGCTTCAATCAGTAGAGGGGCTTCATCGGGCCCCGGTTGGCAATTTGACGCATCCTGCCAGGGAGGTGTTCAGTCCCCTATTGGCAGCGTGCTCTTATGGAACTTAGGTAGGGTGCAGTGATGTCGGTCGGGAAAGCAGTATCCTGTTGCTGTCGAAATGTTAGAAGTCTGAAATAGATTACCTTACGCAGTGAATGACGGTGACCCCGAACTCAGACGAGGGATTTCCTTTATAATCTGCAAGAAAATGCTGCAGATGATTTAGTAATCTGTAGTTGAGTCTATTATTTCCCTATGTATGCTTGGAAAGAGTTTGCATCCATCCATCATAGATAATCCACAACATCTACTCCTCAGTACTTCCAGGCATGGATTCAATATCAGTCATTTCTAAGATATCTTATAGAAATCATTGACAGTGTTAAAATGATTAGATTACTTTTGGTCTATCAGCAATATTTATAGTTATTCTTGGTATGAGCGTGGGCTTGCTAATCAAATACATACCCTGTGGATAGCTAGATTGGAATGACTCATTACTTCAACACATGCTCAACTAGTGTTTGTATGACGTCCAGCTGCATAAAAGTTTTTAGTTAATTTAGGAAGAAAATGTTCATGGATCTTGGATTACTAGATATTTATAAAGCATTACTTTGTAAGGCCATTTTTTGGAATTGTACGGCATTTAATCTGCATAGTTCAGGGAAACTGATTGGAATTTTCTTGTCTTCTTTTGCCCTGTTCAGATAGGTATCATGACAGACCAAATCTGTCGATCGAGATACAATCTTAATGTGTTCCCGGGACCGAGCTCGTATGTCAATTTACTCGTATCTTAAATACATTTTTTTCCCATAGAAATGATCTAAATATAAATTAATCCATTCTCAACCTCTGAAAAAAACACCAAAAACAGAATAATACTTTGGAAAAACTCACCACCTACTCACAAAGTAACAAATACCTATCTATTGGTTATGGTCTTCAATACTAAAATGTCACAATAGTCAGAACAGACAATACAGGTAGTGCATCGGAGTCCGCGGACGAGAGAGCGAGAGAACAGACTTAAATTTAACTTAAATGAACTTAGATTACTATACACACACATTTTATTCTTATGTCACACTAAATTTAAACCTTCAAGTACAATTTGTGTTTCAATAATAATGCCTTAAATATGCTTTCATTTAGAACAAACACTGTTTTTCAATCAAGCGTTGATATAAGTACTGTAAACACATACTCATATACACATAATTTCCTCAGTACCATGTATTGTTTTACAAAAAAATATCAATACTGAACCAGTATTATAAAAAGCTTAAATAAGTGTGAGGGATTGACCTTATCTGTGTGACCAACACAGTCTGTATTACAAGCCTTACCCTGTATGTGCTGTTTTTCTCAGCTTGAGTGTTCCCACTCATTGCTTACTCTGTTTTCTGACTAATTTGTTAGGGAAGCACATGTGTGCTTGACATTACATGACACTATTCACCTCAACCACTAATAGTATTTTCTGTCTTTAAGTCATTGTTACTCTTGTGTTTTTACTCCAAAAACAGGCCTAAAGCATGCTGCAGAACAAAAGACCCCCCCCTCAAAAAACGATCAAGCACAAGACATTGCATTAAACGATATATATATATATATATATATATATATATATATATATATATATATATATATATATATATATATATATATATATATATATATATATATATATATATATATATATATATATATATATATATATATATATATATATATATATATATATATATATATATATATATATATATATATATATATATATATATATATATATATATATATATATATATATATATATATATATATATATATATATATATATATATATATATATATATATATATATATATATATATATATATATATATATATATATATATATATATATATATATATCGTTTAATGCAATGTCTTGTGCTTGATCGTTTGTATATATATATATATATATATATATGATGTATATATATATATATATATATATGTATATATATGTATATATATGTATATATATGTATATATATATATATATATATATATATATATATATATATATATATATATATATATATATATATATATATATATATATATATATATATATATATATATATATATATATATATATATATATATATATATATATATATATATATATATATATATATATATATATATATATATATATATATATATATATATATATATATATATATATATATATATATATATATATATATATATATATATATATATATATATATATATATATATATATATATATATATATATATATATATATATATATATATATATATGTATATGTATATATATATATATATATATATATTTATATATTTATATATATATATATATATATATATATATATATATATATATATATATATATATGTATATATACACACACACATATATATATTTTTTATTTTATTTTTATTATTTTTTTTATTTGTCTATGTGCAAGCAACTCACTTTATGAATGTGCAATCCAGCAATCAATTTATACAGTATGTCAGAAATACCACGTGCGATGATTTTTTCCTCAAGATTTTCCTTTCAAAGTAACATTTGTACTTCCTATTAAACCCATGAATATGGAGGTAAAAATTCTGAACCAGGGGGGCGTCTTATACGAGAGAAATTGTAAAATTCAATGATTTTTCTTAGGCAATTTTAAGGGTACGGCTTATACACGGAGGCGGCTAATATGCGAGAAAATACGGTATATTATATGTGTGTGTGTGTGTATGTTCATACTAACCTGATTAAGACAAACAAGCATGGCATGTCACAATGTTTTCTTGGCCGCAAGGCCCTGGGCAACATCAGTCAAAAATTTGACTAAAATGGCAGCATGAAGTAGCCCTCCTCCCCGAAGCCACCTTTAGCACCCCCATCTCATCTCTTATTTCCTTTCATTTCAGACTGAATTGTAAATCCTATCTTCAAACTACTGGACGCATCTTCTTCAATGCCTCTAGATGTGTTTTCCTATTAACATGTTTTCCACCATGAAACCTTCATTTAGCTTGACTCCTCTTTGCGCTCCCTAATGGACTTGGCCCTGTTCTTTCTTTGTCTTCCTTTAGTGCCATGAAATTCACCTTCAGGAGAGGAAGCCAGCTTCCCTGATGCTTCTTTACATTTTGTGAATATAGTTACATGATTCCTCCCCCTCTTTTCTTCACTCAAGCTTTATATAGTTTCTATTGTTTCCCTAGTACACTATATTGACAATCATGTCACTCTTAAATGAAATCTTTCTTCGCTGGCACCAATGAAGCGCATAATCATTTTGAAAAGATGGTCAACAACGTATTTGACCTTATTTCTTGTTTGGTTTAAATCAAAGCTATCCTTTCTACATTTCTGTTTCATCCTGGCATTTTGGTGTTGTTCTCTTTCGAATAGTAGTTCATAAATTTGGGAAAGAACTAAACTTTATTTTTTGTTTAATGGATTGTTCATTTCAGAATGAATCTGTTCCTCAAATATTACTACTTATATTCAAGCTCCATTTGTCATGTGCACAATTAACAGACAATCTAATTTCTACTTTATTTATGAAGCATTTAATCCCCAAAATATAAAAATAGCTCATATTATTTGCCACGCTAAAGGTTAGTATTGGTCGCAATACCACATTTTTCTGGTCATCTCATCTCAGTTTCAACTCCCAAAAGTCTTGGTGTTGTCTCAGTCTCGGACTGGCCGGATTTATTGTTGAAACCGGTTTAGTTTAATACCCGTCTGATATTCCTAAGATTCATCAAAGTGATGAGAAATGCAATAACTTTTACAATAGGTTTAAAAGGGTGTTGGGGAAATCGAAATATTTATGTTTTTAATAACAAAACAGTGTTTTTCTTATGTTGTCAATCAGTCAGATTGCCAAAAAATGTCTGAACAAGTCCTTGCTCAAGGTGACGTATAGGTTGAAATAGATTGTCCGGCTTGGTGTCACTCGCAGTGAATGAGAGAAAGAAAAATATTTTTGCATGCACCTACATGTTTTCCTCATAAGTTGTTCAAATACTAATTCCTGTCAAACATTGGCGGTAGATTGCAAACATTACTGAGGCCGTGGAATTATTGTAATTGTTCCCACTTTTGTGCATTCCTCTCTGACAAAAGAAACATTATCTAAACATACATGTTGCCGCTTGGAATGCTTTCTGGGGAAGAGCTCTGTCAATGTTTATGTTCCTCTATCATTCACCCGCTATTTAACTGATTTTGACACAAAAGCAGAATGTTTAGTTTTTTGTCGGCAGAAATCTGAGACACCACTGCTCACGATCCACATATGTTTGACAAAAAAAAATTAGAGGGCGCTGTCATACCTGTATCAGCTTATCTGATCAAAGACCCATCTGTTTTGGTGATCCCTTCTGCTGAATGCAAACAGAGGCTTACTCCCAAATACATTTTTGCCACTGTTGAAAAAGTTCAAATCAATGTGACGTAAAAACACGTTCTATTGAATGTAACCGGTCATAAATTTAGACCAAGGACATGTATTTGTTTTAAAATATGTCCCCACAATTATAATCATAATCTACAGGGTAACTAACCTACTTAAATTCAGATAAAACAAAGAACAGTGAAAGTAATAATAATAATAATAATAATAATAATAAATGAATGCCATAATTTTTCCTCTGTATTAAGACAGCTGTTTCTGTAAACATTGGCATACCATTAACTTTGTAAACCAGAAGAAGAAATGAAAACCATTTAGCTTCACTCTTACCATGGCAACGGACGCAAGAAGAAAAGCGATCCTGCACCTGTGTCTCTAATGGTCTGTCCAGTAGTGTAACAGGATATAAGTAAAAACTCCACTCAGTGACATTTTAGATGCCTCACTGTAACCTACCTGGGCTTGGGAGTCGCAACTAGGATTTAGGTTAGTACTTTAGCGTCTCTCAGGTTCCTGCTCCCCTACTCTTAATGAATTCAACCATATGACAGCCTGCAATGAGGTTTCCACCATAGCACTTCTGGCTTTCCGTAATCCATACTTTTCATGAATAGTATAGGGGGAATACATATTTTCCCTTGAATGTTCCTCAAAAGGTTATTATCAAGGTTTTTGCTTTTACTTAAAACAAGTGAGTCTGTTATGCATTTGTCTTTTGAATTTGATAAGGATCATTCTCTTGACTGATGAGTTGGTGACTGCTGAATTTTCCTGCATGATACCACTTTGCAGCCTCATACTGCACCACTCGCATTACTCTCCTGTTCCCTCTGCTGGGAAAGGCAGATATAACACCCAATAACAAGGATAAAATAGTCACACAGTATTCATCTTGATTGGATTTTTTAAATAATTTATTTTGCCACCTTTAGGGTTGCGGTATGATTCTAATATTTGTTTTTTCAAAGGATATTGTTTTGACTTGTGCCCCTTGACGCTTCTAATGTTTGGTGTCTGTTTTTACAAATGGCAGACTTGGTCAGGCCATCTGATAGCTTGACCAGGATGAAGCACAATTACATGGCTTTGTAATCATGTCATCAACAGGTCTCAAAACTGTTTATCTTCAGTACAGAACATTATCATCGGTGTTATTCATGGTGTAGTGGTTCATTTGTCTGACTTGGGTACGGGCAGCTTGGGAGATACCCCCTCAGTGACGTTGTGATTGGGAGTGCAAATAGCTGTCTGTCTCTGTGCGTGTCTTTAGACCAGTGTTTCCCAACCACTGTGCCGCGGCACACTGGTGTGCCGTGAGCAATGGTCAGGTGTGCCGTGGGAAATTGCAAGAAGTCATACAATGTGATATTCAGAGAGAAAAGTTAATATGAATATAAGGAGATTAAAATTTAACTATTACAATGTTCAAATCAAAATATGAACGTTAAATTGTAGATTATACTATTATTTGATTCAAGTTGTGAAACAGAAATTTTGTTGCTTATTTTTCTCTAAGTCGAAATGGAAGTTGTCTGGTTTCTAGCGCATTAACTTTTGCCGACGTAAAGTCTGTGTGAACACAATTTTTTTTGCGGAATATTAGGAGATTTAAGTAATATTTAGAGAAAAATCATAAAATGATGCGATCAATAACTTGACTTGGTTATTTGCATGAATCAAACCGGAAGTTTTTCAGGGTCCACAGGCCAAATTTCCGTGACATTAGGTCATTGTGAAAAATTAGATTTTGGAATAATTTTGGATGCGATTTCTGCTAATAAAACTTCGATGAGAATAACTATTACAAATATAGGCGACAAAGATTTTCAGATGGTGGTGTGCCTTGAGATTTTTTTCAATGCAAAATGTGTGCCTCGGCTCAAAAAAGGTTGGGATACACTGCTTTAGACTGACTGGTGACCAGTGTTGTTCGCCTTTTTGCCAGAGGTCAGCTGGGATAGGCTCCAGCACCTCATGACCCTGACCAGAATAACCATAAGTGTCGAAGATGAATGAATGAAAGGTAATAGACCTTGACATATTTAATTGGCAGTTTTTCTTCAGGAGTTATGTTACTTTTTTCTGCCATAAGAAGTCAACACATATTCTTGTGGCAAGTACTACGCCTTCAAGTCATAAACAACTGTAGTTTACCTTTCGGGTAGTTTTAACATGTCGTCTCGTTTTCTGAAAGCCAGATTACTTTGCTTTTCCTTTCCCCTTTTTTTGTATTGAATAGCACAACAGGCAAGTTCATTATGCGTGTGACTCATCCTACTAGCCCACACCCCCTCCCAGTCTGCTGCTGTGCGCTAAAAAGGAGAGGCAACCGCCATTGATCATTTCTTTCCTCACACATTCATGCACACAGCCCACCTTCCACGTCACTGTCAATCGTCATTTTAATGTTTTTGTGAGGAATAGATAAAGCATTTTCTAGCCATTTTATCATAATTCCCTTTAACTGTTCTCGTAGATTAAAAATGTGAAAGTATCTGTAAAGTATGTAGCCAAATATATTCTTAATTTTGTTCTTGAATTACAGAACACTTTTGGAATGGTTTATTTGTAGTAGAGAAAAATTATTTCTTCTTCTTATTATTTTATTTCTCATGAGAAAAATGATTGAATGATGGGAGACTGCTACATCCCACTCGCCCACAAATATATCAAATAAATACATACATTTAAAAAAGGAATAAAATCCACATATGCGCCGCTTCTAACAATTAACTGCAGGTCTTCATGTCTTATTATGAGGTTTCCATGTCTTATTATGAGATGTTTACACTTAAAAGATTAGACAAAAACATTTTCATTGATAACAAATAGATATATTTACACAGTTAATATTAACCTCCTAAGACCCAGACTCTTGCAAGGCATGCATTTTTATTTTCTATTTGAAAGGCTATTTGGGACCTGATGAGCGTAAAAACAAAGAATGGTCCTTTTACATGATGTTGTTTCTGAGAAAAAGGATGTCTACATCATAAGTGGACGCCAGGCCCTCCGTACTCCAAAATTTAACATTGTAGTCTTTGACAACCAAAATTGTGATGTCCACACATGTGGATGGCGGGTCATAAGAGGTTAATGCACTGAGTTGTGTCCTCTTCATTCATTTTGGAACAGCCTGTCACTTTGGGGAGCCAAACACCACAAATCCCACTTGTGTTTTTTTGAAGCAGTCTGAAACCATAAAAGCATCTTTCAAAAACAGGTCACTAAATTTACAAAGAAAAAAAATTGATTTCCACTTCATTTTACTCTTAAAGTATATATAAGTCCCAACCAGATCATCTGATCAATTCAGGGCTAATGTCTATTTGGACAAACTGTAGCACAACAGCTTTGTTGTGGCACACTGTGACTTTAGGCTCTATAAATCTGTCAAAACACCCACGGTAACCTTAAACTTTTCTTCTGTTGTGGAATCAAATATAAAACAGAGCCTTTGTTGGCAAATAGGTCTTCTTCGTGCTGGTTGAAAGTGACTACCATATGTACTCACATATATAATTTGGAAATAAACGACCGTATCGGCCGCATTGTCACCTTGCAGTTTGATGCATATCATCTTTTTATGCGCATTTCAACCATACCCTTGATGCCCTTATCTTTTTTTGCGACAAAAATGGCTCATGTGCAAGTAAATACAGTTTTCGATGAAAGCATAGCATCCTCTCAGGATAACAAACAATGGATATCTATCCTTAAGTCAATTTCACCACGCTTGGTTCAACAAATCGTTCTTTTGTAGCATTGAGTGAAGCCCTAAAGGTTTATATATACACCCAGCGTTTTTGATGAGTTCTGATGCAGCAGCTGGCAAGCTTTATTACAGAGAGTGAGTCAGAGCAACAAGTTGGATCTCCATTTTGTTATAATACAGTGGTTCCTCAGGGTGAAATTCATTCGTTCCAGAACTTGTTTTGTAACTTGGAGTTTTCGTCAGAAGAGACACATTTTACCTAGAATTTGCATAATTTATTCCTTTAATACTAGTTACTATAAACACTTTAAACATGTAAAAAGTATACAAATGTTGTGCTAAATATGTATGAAAATGTATGTATGTATGTATGCAAAAACAGAGAAAATGTAACTATTTATTTAGTCATTAAAATTACGCCATAACACTGTACCAAACAATAACCAATCGAAAGTACCTCAGAACATGCACTCGCTGAAGGGGTTGGTCTAGCCAAATGTCTCTCTTTTTTGCTTGCTCGGTCACTCGCTTAGTGTCTCTCGCTCTTTCTGTCTTCACTCACGTTGGGGCCACGTGTTGCTTTTCATGGTGCATTCGTGGACGCAATGCCTGAAGGGTTTGAATGGCACCATGAGTGTAAAGCAGGGGTGCACCAACTATTCCACAAAGAATCACAGTAGGTGCGGGTTTTCATTCCAGCCCATAGAGAGGACACCTTTTCACCAATCTGGTGTCCTACAAGTTGCAGTCAGGTGCCTGTTGTTTTCTGCAGAATCTCATTGGTTAAACTGCCTGTGCTGGATCGGTTGGAACAAAAACTTGCACCCACAGCTGCCCCTCGGGGACCGGTTTGCCCACCCTTGGTGTAAAGTGTTGTGAAGTAGGCTATCAGCATTGGTGTTGCGGAAATAAAAAAGGAGTGTAGCGAGTGAGTATGACTTGCAGGCTGTAGAAACTGAAATCTACGGGAGTTGCAGCATTCCCTTGTTACTTTTATATGCTATACCACTTTTGATGCTTTGTAACTTGGACAAATTATTGTATTTAAGAACAAAAATGTACACATCACAGTTTTTCGTATCCTGTATGATTTGTAAGTTGGACCATTCGTAAGTTTTGGTACCCCTGTATCTCTAACCATTCATGGTTAGGGTCATATGGTTCTTCAATAGTAGCATCAAGGATCGTCTCTTGAAAACAAGTCTATTTGTATTGAAAAAAAAACGTTGCCTTTTCACAATTTTTGGGATCCTACCATAAAATGAGGAAACAACTTGTATAATCTAGTCCTAGGCTACATTTGAGTCTGAGCACGACACACATGGTACATCTAGAGTATTGTTAGCCGTGTGCTAATCATTAGAGACTTTGAATGCAACTCAAGTCTTGGGTACTGAGCAAATTAAAAAAGAAAAATCTCATAAAAAACCTCCATATCAACATTTAGATCCATAATTAAATAATATCAGCAATTATCGTATAACTGTCCAAAAGACTCTATCATTCATTCATTCATCTTCTGAACCACTTTATCCTCACAAAGGTCGTGGGGGATAATGGAGCCTAATCAAGCTGACTTCGGGCATGAGGCGGGGGACACCCGGAATCGGTGGCCAGCCGATCGTAAAACTTAATTATATATCATCTTACAATTAGTGATTTACAGTAGACCCCTCGCGGTTTGCGCTTTCCCAAAATCTGTTATTTACGCTATGTTCTAAGATAGTGTGTGGCGCATGGAAAAATTGAAGTCCACCCAGTCTTTGTCTTTTGGAGCACAGGATAAGGACACTATCCGAATTCCTTCATTTGATTGATTCTGACAAATAAGCACAGTCAGGTTATTCATTACAAATTGTTCAAATTGATTGGTATCGTGTACCAACAAGTTCACTGCATATTTATGGTTGTCTCTTCCTTCATTCATGCAGTTCCAACACCACTCTGATGCATTTCCGAAAGGAAGTGGGTGCGTTTTAAGTTCTTTAGTATCCCAGTATAAAATAAGCCAAAAGTAAATTAAAAAAAAAAAATTCAAGTAAGTACTAGTGTTTATTGCTCCACAGAGTTCTGTTAATTCAAGTTAGGGCACTGATAAAGCCACAAGCGATTATTCACGCAAAGGCGTGGAACAATTGTTTGACTGATAGTTGATCTCGCTGTGTAGTGCATACCTTTTTTTTACTGTAATGTAGTGAATACTTTTTAAGTTGAAGACATTAAACCCTGAATTTCTCCCAATAGGCATGGCAGTGCAGCACATTGCATGCCAGCCGCACCGCCTACTACAACTGCTCTAAATGTTTAATTTTATCTGCAAAAGATGTTTTGTCTATCCCAAATGACCTCGGCTACAGATAGTGGCTTGCTGGAAGCATAGTGTATAGTATCATGTCATGCAAGGATATTAATTTTTTTTTAAATTTATGGAATGCTCTAGATCAGGGGTGTCCAAACTTTTTCCAAAGAGGGCCAGATTTGGTAAGGTGAAAAGGTGTGCGGGCCAACTATTTAGCCTGACATTCTTTGAACCATTAACATTAAATACAAATTAACTTTTTGGGATTTTTTTTAATTACAAATGGCATACTTTTACATTTTTTTTTTACATTTAGGTTTTTACCGAAATAACAAACCACAAAAAATTAAGAAAACTATTTTATACTGTGGTCAAAAGTGCTGGTGGGCCGTGTATTATTGATTTCATGATAGAGGCCGCGGGCCGGTAAAAATTTGTCCACGGGCCTTAATTGGCCCGCGGGCCAGACTTTGGACATGCCTGCTCTAGATCTAGACAGTTTATCGTATCATATTCTGTTCCGTAGGTGGTCCTCGACATGACATTTGGGGGTGGTGGTCATACCAAAGCAATACTTGAAGAGATTTCTGACGTTACCGTTCTGGCTTTAGACCGAGATCCCACGGCAATTTTCTTGGCCCAGGAGTTAGCAAAGAAAAACCCGTAAGTAATTCATTGTGAATGTTATACACCTAAACACAAGTCAAGGCCAATATTGCTATCTGTCTGGGCAGGTTTACTGTCACACTTGAAAGTTTCAACTTATAAAGCAGTGTTTTGTTTGTGGTCAGCTCTGTAAACGTATGTAGCAGCATTATATAAATTAAGATTTTTGCTGCATGTTTCAGTAATTTCTTGACTCGAATCAAATGCTCTTCAATTGTTAATGAGTCAGTTTATCCAATCAAATCCATTTTCCTTTTTACCTTAAAGCTTTTCTCTCCCCACACAGAGTGAGTGGGCCGAGCACATCATTTGTCAGAGTAAGGCCCACGGTTCTGCAGTGTGAAGGAACTATAAGATCGAGGGGCTGATGAAACTAAGAGAATAGAGTGAGACACATTGCCTCGGTACCAGGAAGGGTTCGTACTCATGAACAAGCCGACGGAGGATTAAATTGAGATGTTCCGAATACCATGGCAAGGAATCCTTTCACGTAGATTCTGGGGAAACCTCTCTCAAGGGATTCTGAAAAAAAATGCACATGTGAGCGGGGAATGACAATTAGAGGAGAGAGTTTCCAAACACTATTCTGTCAGCAGCAGTATACCCCTGCTGTAAACTCTTCTAGGCCTACTCGTGATGCAAGTTCTGAGAACCTCAAGAAATCTTGCAATTAACCAATGTTATTGGAAGACTGAGCAAAAAGCCCTTGCAGCCTACGCAGTGCATCGTACATCACTGTTGGAGAATTCTCAGTCTTCTACTGTATGCACTCATGTATTGAGGAAAGTATAACCTCAATGCAAATCACAGTGTTGGTCTGACTAAGCCCCTTTTAAAGATATAGAAATATCGAGGTAGAAAATAATTAAAAACATAGCTTTCTCCTGTAAGCAACCTATTAGATGATTCATTTGTTCATTTTCTGTACTGCTTACAAGGGTCACGGGTCAACCATGGTCACTGGCCAGGGGACACCCTGAATTGGTGGTCATCCAATTACAGGGCACAAAGAGACAGACGGATAACCCTCCACATTCATACCTAGTGGCAATTTAGAGTGCTCAACCAACCTACTCTGCATGTTTCTGGGATGTGGGAGGAAACCAGAGGAACCAGAGAAAAGCCATGCAAAGGAAGATCCGGACCTGGGATTAAACCCTCGTTCTTAGAACTGTGGGGCTTACGTGTTAACCATCCAGACACCCGTCCAGCTGCATGATTCGTATGCAGTTTATTGGCATGCTGCTGTATCGGTCACATTATAGCATTGGCGCCAAGGATAACCAAGAATGCTACACTCTGGTTTATGCAGTAGTTTTAGGAGCCCATTCTCTATGACTAAGATCTGGCTATCATGATATTGATGTGGTGAGAAACCGGTGTTAGAGAGAGACGAGCAGGATTTGGCGAATGACAGCGATGACAATAATTTGGCGAATGAGAGCAGCAAGCAGGATCCGGCGCTAGAGAGACTAGCAGTAGCTGGCACTTGAGAGAAATGGGCAGGAATTTGCCCGGGAGAACTGGGCGCCGGCTCGGCAGCTTGGCCACCGACAATAATCCCACTACCTCCCTCACCGTGGTGCCCTGGCCGTCGGCTCGAATGCCGTCCTCCTCAGTTACGGGGAAGAGTGACGGGCTGGATAAAAAAACCCTGCTTGGGCTGTCCCATAGGCCACCACGCGGAGGACCAGGGTCAATGGCCAAACCGTAACCCCAGTAGGGGTTTTCGTAAAAAAATTCCAGGGATTACAAGGCGCATTGTCATCTTTTGAAAATATTGGAGGCTTTTAGGTGCGTCCTGTAGTGCGGAAAATACGGTATTTCAAATAGTGTTGTGCACACCAAATTTATTGCTCTACTTAGAGATTTAAAAAAAAATTGAAATGAGTTAGTGTATATCGAAAGTATGAACCAGCATTTGAGCACCAGTCTGTCAGTGAGTTCTATGTTTATAACCTTCTTGGTTTTTTTCCTCCACCGGATTGAAGATATTTTCATCGCTTGTTCCCTGCTGAAAGCAATCAATCAGCATCTTGTCTTAGGCTTCAGTGACGCAAGTAATAGAACTGAGCAGGTCAACACAAGGGAGTATTTCTGGCTTGATTTGTAAGAAGCAGTAGTAGTTTGAACGTCGTTATCCTCAGACTATAGTGATGGCTTCTTATCCTCTGAAATGGAAGTTTCACCATCGATTAGTTGTCATTTGTATTTGTGTAATAAGTGAAGAAATATTTTCTCATGTTTCATCAATGTTGGATTATAATCAAGTTAATCCCGTTAGGTGCTATCATAAAACATAGTGGGGTGATGCAACTATAAATAGTTTAGAACTCTTAGGTAATTATGAGTCCACTCTTGGACCATAGCTCTTAATCCATGGGAACTTCTCCTTTTTAATAATAAACAATGTTACATAAGACATTCATATATCCAAGTCTGTGTTTTGCACACATAAAGATATGAATAATTTAAAACTTATGTAACTGTTTTGCATATTTTTACATTCTTATCAGCAATTTGAAAACATTCTGTGAATGGCAGTCCTCTTTTTTTAAGGTAGTTATGATAGCCTCACCTGCGTGTCAGTGGGATGATCCTTGTCAAAGAAAAGTAATTCCAATGGCGTAAACATTATTTGATCTCGGATGTATATGATTGTTTTAGTGAAAGACCAAGAAGAAAAAAAATGCTTTTGTTCACAGTAATTTTGAACGTACAGATTGGTCTTGGAGTATTGATCTAGCCTGTCAATATAAATATATTATGCATGTTGTCTTAGTCCAAGTTGTATCACCCTACCAATTTTATCTGGCGATGTGCCTCTCTGTAATGAGAAACTGTGTGATCTAATGACATATATAGCCTATATCAGGTGTGCATAGTTATTAGGCAAAATGGGACAAAAGAGGGACTTGACAGGCTCTGTAAAGTCAAAAATAGTGAGATATCTTCTGAAGCGTGATAATCAAAGAATTAAGCGTTTCATTCAAAATGGTCAACATGGTTGCATCAAGCATGTGGAAAAACAAGGTGCAAAATAATTGCTTGATGAACTTAGAAAAGTCAAGCATGCAGGTGCCAAGATGCCAGTTTCTACCGGTTTTTCCATATTTCAGACATTACTAGAATGCCCAAAAACACAGTGTGCAATACTTAGAGACATGGCCAAGTTAAGGAAAGCTGAAAAACGACCACCACAGAACATACTCCACAGCGTGGTTGGCAAGAAAGGGCCAAAAAGAAGAAAAACTAATGACATGGCCTCCTTGTTCACCTGATCTGTACCCCATAGAGAAGCTGTGGTCCCTTCACCAAATGTGAGATTTACAAGGAGAGAAAATAGTACACTTCACTGAACAGTGACTGTGGCACTGTGGTTGCTACTGCATGCAATGGTGAATGTGAACAGATAAAAACACTGACGGAATCCATGGATTGCAGGCTTTTGAGTGTCCTTGCAAAGAAAGGTTGCTATATTGGTCACTGATTGGTTTTGAATGTCATAAATGTATATTTGTGAATGTTGAGCTGTTATATTAGTTTCCCTGGTCATAATAAATTATTGAAATGTATATATAATTGTGTTTTAGTTAAGTTACCCTATAATTATGCACAGTAATGGCCACCTGCACACAAATATATCATCCTAAAATAGCTAAAACTAAAAAAAAACAACCCTAACTCCTAAAAATAATCAGCGTTGATATTAATGAGTCTTCTGGGTTCATTAGGAACATGGTTGTTGTTCAATAATAAAATTAATCCTCAAAAGTACAATTGCCTTATAATTGCGCATTCCCTGTAAAGATGCGGTGTGAATTTGTGTGAATACAGTAGCTGAAGTACTTTGTGCATATGGGGACAAAATAAGATAAACATAGCTACAACAAATAGAGGAGACAAGTTGCTTCCATTTCACCCACGTGAGACTAATTGTATATCAATTACTAATTCAACATCTAGTAGTGCTGCATTAGACGGCCATATTTAGATTTACAGAGCCCTGTGTGCGTTGCCCTGAAATGTTTGCAATGTTGATGTGACTTGCGAATCCGGCGATGAATTGTCCGTTTGACGAAATGTCCGTTCGACCAAACGTCCGGGGACGAAGTATCCGTCGACCAAGTGTCCGTCGACGAAACGTCCAGTTTATTGCCATGAATAGACATGGTCCCGCAATGAAAATTTTCGCCAGCAGACAGCGTCAAATTTATGCAGACTTGCTGCATTGATGGAATTTGATATGCCATAGTAGGGGCACCATTTGTCAGATGTGACATGAGATATTTCCATATCGCACAAAATATATTTTAGCCAACAGAACACGTCCACCTCACGCTGACTTGCTACAATGATGGGATTCTCTATGCCGTAATCAGGATCGGGATCAAGCTCCTGTACAGCTTGCTGATTATTTGATCATTTGATTCAGGTGAAGTAGAGGAGGAAGACATGGAAAACAAACTGTTTAGGGGCCCTCGAAGACCAAAGTTGGAGATCCCTGGCTTAGATGACGTAGGACGCTCAGTAGGAATTTTCAACGGTGATTCGAAATCCAAACAAAGCTGATATAGGCTCGCTGTAGTCTTTCTCCATGAGGTAATATGCGCGATGCGAAATGTAATCCGAAGAAAACAGGAAAAGGCAAGACAATATACTTCTCTATTAGTCGGCGCATCATTCTTCTACAGTAAATTTTCACTTCTTCGGCGCTAAGTGCCACCCACCTTAACGCTGAAGAAGAAATTCCTGCCATTTTTCATCTCCTGTCTTCTGCTTGCGAGTTTCACCGTGAATTTTGACATTTTTATGAACATTTTTGATTAGGATACTTAATATTAAAAAAAAAAACAATGTACTGAAGCCATGAAGTGGTAAAGTGTGACAGTATTGAGTTTTTACCTCGAAATAGGATCGTATGTAATAACCACCAGTAGATTAGTAGGAAACGCTGCAAAGGAGTCTTTAGTTTTAATGTTGAAGATGGTTACTCCTGTTGCTTTCTCGTGCCATCATCTTTGATCACACAATGTTAAAAGGTCACATGAATTTTTCATGAATGTGACTGCAGGATCTCACTGTGCTTGCATGAAGAAGTGACTGAGTATGCACAGCATTTTGTGGCCAGTTACTGGAAAGTCCTAATGGAATTAGGTGAGGCAGATACAACGCTGCAAAAGAATATCATATTCATTTTTTAAATGTACAAGAAAAGAAAAATGAAAATTGGGTACTGTGTTTGAAAACCAATGAGGTATATGTTTCTTTTTAGCTTTGGATGCAAAATAACATTTCCCAAATTATGACACTTTTAAATGCTGTGTTGTACTAAACTAGCTCCATGTGACACTGAACATTTTTTTTTAATTTTATAGATGTATGGTAGCTCTACATTATTTTGTATCTATATTCATGGAGTTTTTTTGTGCTTTTGAATATTTTGCTTTTAAGTAACTAAGTTTGATTTCATCACTTTAATTTTTTTGCATTAGAAATTATTTAACAAGTTCAGGCAGGAGACACCCTAAATTGGTGGCTAGCCAATCGCCGGGCACAAAGAAATGGACAACCATTCACGCTGACACTCTTTTCTCTCTTTAGTGGCCGTGTTAGACCACTTCTTGGACTGTTCAGCGAGCTTGAATCCCTGCTCTCTAGTGTCAACGTAAGAGCAGGAACTATTGATGCTGTCCTATTGGATGCTGGCTGTTCTTCCATGCAGCTGGATCGAGCAGAAAGAGGCTTCTCCCTTAGCAAAGATGGGCCCTTGGACATGAGAATGGATGGAATGAGGTGACATATGTTCATTTGATTTAACTCACTAAGGTTTTCGTAGCAATAATCCAATTTCTCTCTTTAGTTCATCACTGCCATTGATGATGACAGAAGTCTGATCATGTGATTTGCTTCATTCTTCTGCTGTGATTTGTGATGAATTTGTCAGCTGTAGACGTTCAATAAATTGGAAGTGGCATGGCTAGCAGTCAATGACATTTGTCTAAATTCTCTCACTTCAAAAAGATTAGACATTCCTGGCTGGTAATGGCAGCCAAAGAGCGAAGAAATAAATTTAGTTCTAAATCAAAATATAACACGGAAAGTTCAAAAGACATTTTTAAAATCGTTTTTTTTTAATGATGATAGTATTTATATTAATGGTGAGACCTAATAAACCAGCTTTAAGTGGTATATGTATGTGAGCCTGTTAAGCATCTACCTTTTACACACAAAATGATACTAAAGTCTTTTGTTGATTTGATTCCTCAAACAATATTGTATAAGCTATAAAGGTTTTCAGCTATACCTCATTCAGGATTCACTGCTGTCAGTATAGACATGACGTTACAGACTTTAATTGGTCTTCCCTTTGTGCGTAGGTTATCCAACATGCCTTGTGCTGCTGACGTGGTGAATACCTTAGATCAACAGGCTCTTGCCTCTATACTCACTGCATACGGTGAAGAGAGAAACGCCAGGAAAATAGCTTCTGCCATTGTGGAGGCGCGCCGTGTCAACCCCATCACCCGGACACAGCAGCTTGCAAATGTGGTCGCAGGTACTGACACATGAACCTAATTCTAATTCATCCACTTCTCACCAAGTTGACTTCCAAAGCCTGTTTCCAATGAGAAATTTCAGAACACACAAGTGGTTGTATCAGTTACTCAATTGTGCTCCGACTTTTGTCTAATTGTCCCATTCAAAAATAGCCATGAAAGTTTTACAAGCAACTTTAGAAAATATGGATTTTGAATAGATTACTATCTTCTATTGACAGATGCTTTCACACTCACAAGTATAGAGATTGCAATACAACCCCACCCACCCCTCAAAGTCCATTGCCTTATTGTTATTTCCGTGCTCACTTGATTGCATGCCAAAACCTCCTCACAGACTAACGGTAAGGGATCCAAAACTCATGCACGGAGCAAAATTATTTGCCATATTATTATTATTTACTCCTTCCACACGTACACGCACAGCCCTCTTTAATTTATATGCCTCCAAGATTTGAGATGCTGAATGAGTAAAATGTTGTAGTCAATAGTTATTACACAGAGCAGCATGTGCGTCAGCGTCACCCTGGGAGAACAGGTGTGGGTAAGAGCAGCCGTCTGATCTCTTTTGAAGAGCAACAGCAAATCACTGCCTCTGCTTATTTGAAACAATGCAAATAGGTCTTTATTGAAGCAAGTCGCACCGGGGACTGTGTGACCAAGTGTGCCACAAATGCTGACAAGAAAAATATGTCAGTTGAGTGGAAATAGTGCATTTCTAAAAATCTTTCTTGTGCACCTGCACCCAATGCAACTATGAGAGGTCTATAAACAACATGAAATATAAATTTGTTTCTCTGCCTCTTCATGCTGAGTTTGTTTGCTTTCTTTTCTTGAGTTCAAATGAATACAATAACTAACACTGATTGAAAATGACGGCGAGATGAGACAACATGGCACATACTTTGAATTAGTCTGCATTTCCTTCATGGGGGGGTCCAGCAGTTTACAAAAAGTCATGTGTTTTGAACTGCAGTTTGAGTCTTCATTCTTTTTACATCAGCTCCTTGCTGTGTCCATAGCAACTACAGAGGGCAGTTGTACACATGCTGAAAACTAGGAACATTTCAAAGATTATAAAGAACAAATATTTCACCAGGATTTTGGTTTTATTTCAAATATACTCCTAATATCAATGCTGTTCTTTTCTCATTCAATTCAGTACTTCATCATTTTTTAAGCCATTGTAGCACATGTATGGAAAGGTGTGGGAATACGAGTTTTGAATTTTTGTACAGCCTCGATCTCAGAAATAAAATGTCACATTGACAAATTTGAAGTGAGAGAATGGTGCATGTCACTCGCACGTCTGCTTAACACTTCGGATTTGTGGTTGGAAGAAAAGTTATTTGGTGTTGCTTGAATGGGTTTTCTTTGAATTGAAGCCTTTTTGACAAGCATAGATGACCACTTCACTATTCCACCATTGTTAGCTATATGTATGATTATTACTTGTGCAATGTTAGTGTTGCATATTAAATTAGTAGTGGCGGCCTGGTGGATGAGTGGTTAGTGCGTCAGCCTCACAGTTCTGCAGTATAGGCTGGGTGAAAACTCGAAATTGCCCCTTAGGTATTAATGGGAGTGTGAATGATTGTCCGTTTCTTCGTGCCTTACAATTGGCTGGACACTAATTCAGGATTTCCCCCTACCTGGTTCCCAGATTGAGCTGCAATTGGCTCCAGCATCCCCCGCGACCTTTGTAAGGATAAATGGCTCAGAAAATGAATGAATGAATTAATGAAATTAGTAACTGAACATGAAATGTATTCTTTAGGTAGCCTGAAAGTAGTCACTTGGATGATTAGATGTGGAGTTTTCATAGTAGTGTTTGCCTGCATCTGTTATTCTTATTGTAGTTTATTCCTGTATTCCATATATTATTTGTTTGTCTGTTTGTTTGTTTGATTGATTTGCTGGCAACTTGTTCAGGGTGTACTCTGCCATAGTCTGTTGGGATAGGCTCCAGCGCCACTTGACCCTTTTTTAGAATAAGTGATACAGATGATGGCTGGATAACGAAACGGAAGGGGAATGTGCAGAACTGTGCATACATTGTAGGAGAGTCTAATCACTTTTTTTTAATGGGAGGGTCCTCTGTAGATCAGGAAGTGGCACTGTTCACAGAGGATAAATGTCCATCTGCTATCAAAACATAGGCATGATTGCAAGTGGTTTTGTTTCTTTGTCATTTCAATAATGTTGTTTCCCAATGATTCCTGCAGCTAATTTGACTGGACTTTTGTGCTTTGTTTAACCCTAATGCACAGGACAGGGCCAAGCATGCAAAAAAAAAACAACAACAACCAATGATTTCATTTTCCTTCTGCGCACAATTCACTTTGGGCCCTCTCTGTGATCATCTTGGAATGGCAGTATTATAGCTCGCGCCTTGTGGCTGGCACTGGACCCTCTGATTTTGTGCCGTGGTTAACTCCTGTAGAAAGGAGGGCCGCCTGCTTACCTTTTTTTCTACTACAACTAGGGTTATGGATCCAGAATGTTGTTTGTACTGATGCACAAATCAGCAGTATAGAGTATCCACACTTTTATTATTTACAAGTAGTTGAGACATGGAGTCATGTCACTCGGAGAGGTGAATTCTCGTATTAGATTTTTGTGCTCGTCACGCTTTGCTCATATTTAACAGCATGTGGCCGGTTGGTCTCAAAGGGTAGTGGACATCGGTCCCGACTTGAGCACAGTGCTAACCTGACCTGAAAATGATGTGTCAGACAGGCTATTGACCACCGCCAAAGTATGAGCGCGACAGTTTGACCAAAAGCCCCCTCTCAAGGCACTTTTTCTGGGATTATTATTATTTATTGAGTTTTTCTGAGGGTCATTTTAAGTTGTAAAATTGAGTGTTTATGTGTGTATATCTACATATGTCTACACAGCTGTCACTTAGAATTCCACCCCATTGGCAAGAAATTCTGGGATGAATTTCATAAATGGATATACCACTATAGTACATTACATTCATTAGTTTATTTTACCTCACTCTGGTGTCCTTCACACGTTTGCAACGTCGTATGCAAAGCTTTAATGCTTTTTATGTTCTGCAGTCATGCTATACATTTTCCTTTACAGTCTAACTAGTTACACTAAGTATTAGTTCTTAAAAAACGCAAATGAGACACCATAGCAATAATATATAAATACTGTACGGGGGTGGAGGATTGTGACATTTATTAATACTGATGTTTGTTTGTTTTTTTCCCCACACATGATAAGCCTTTTTCTCTCTGGATTTGTCTCCTGGACCTTTGAAAGATGATTTAGAGACAGGGAGAGAGCACATGGCTAGGTGAGGCGAGACTAGGGCTTGGTCTCTGTGCAGGCATTGTATTGATTGCAGTGTGACTCACACCTTTGGATGTTTAGAGCAGGAGGGAAGAAATGCCACATCACTCACTTCTCTATTTATTGCAGTTTTTCTTAAGCATATAAAGGCCTTTATATTAAAATGGTGCAAAACCCAAATTTATCAAGTTTGCCGATTTATTTAGACTGCAACGATAGGTGTATTTGAACCAGAATTGGGTTACTAAGAGCCTCGATCTTGTTTAGTGGTGTGACAAAGCACAATTGTTACACCCACCCAGTTTAAACCAAATCTTCACATCTGCTGGGAACCACCTACAACAAAACGGGCTGGAATCTCAATGATGATGTGTGACGCTTGCAAAGAAAGTTTAGTGTTGGCCATTCTTGCATCAATTTGTTGACCATGGTCGAGAGACAACTCATGAGAGAGAATGAGTGAAACAGTGAACGAGCAAAAAACAAAGAAAGAGTTTAACCCTCAAAAACACTCTCAATAGTCAAAGAAACAACACCTATGAGCTATAGAGAGGAAGGTCCTGACATGAATGACAACATGATGCGGGTTTGAAAGCTTCGAAGATGAACTCAAGCCATGGATCGAACATGAAAACATTCTCGTATGGGTTGCCAGGGTTACTGGAGCCTAGCTCACTCAGCTGACTTTGGGTGAAAGACAGACTACACCCAAGACTGGTCGCCATTCAGCCGGAGGGCACACAGAGAGACAGACTACCAGCCTGCGGCCCACCCACCACAGGGCCAAAAGACAAAAACTAACTTTCAGTCAGAAATTTGCAACCTAACTTAGGTGCAACAATAGTAAGGTAGACAACTGTTTTTCTTTTGGGCATTTATATTTTTAGTGCTATTATTTTGGCTTTCAATTCTTTTGAAGGAACCCACATTGGTCAGCTTTCAGCACATTCTTTTGTGCAGTTGTTTCCGCAGATTACAAGGCATGACTACTGCCTGGTTCCAACTAGTGGAGTTAAATTGCGGCCACAGTATTGGCGTATTTTATCCCGAATTATCACAGAATGTTTTTTTTAACACCCTTAGTGTTAAACCACCCAAGCAAGAGAACAAACTCCACACAAAAAGGTTGCAACCCACCCGGGAATGAACCCTCAATTTCAGAACTGCGAGGCGGACGTCCTCAACAAATCCCCCACCGTGCCGCTCATATTCATCTTTTGGCCATATTTTGTTTTGGAAAGGTTGTCTTCATAAAGAAGTAATTTCTCGTATTACTTGGTCAATGTCAATTTGGTGTCTTGGTGCCATCTTCTCTGATGGTTGCATATCTATTTTTTTCTTTTAATGAGCCTCACTGGCATTTTTATCAAAATACTTATGACTGACCTTTCAGTTTATCCCCTCAGAATGCATTTTAGAAAAAGATTGCATTGTCGAGCCCCTGAGCACATTCAAAAATGGCTGTTGTGAATGGTGACAGCTGAATCAGAGCCTAAAACATTTGAAATATGAACATGGCGTTCATGAATTAGAAACATTTGGCTCCTTTGATTTAAGTATTTGAGTGACACATAGGCCAGTCAACGTCATCCATCTGCTCTGCATTGAGGCTCTGATGGCCCGAATGGACCTGCTGCCCCTCCCCCTTTCCTACATACAGTGGCCTGAACGTACATATGTGATAATCTAATTTTTGGTGCCTTCACTTGCTGACTCATGATGCATTAATGACATAAACAACACATTATCACTGTATAAGTACCATTTGCTAAGGATTTATTGAACCGAAGTTGTCACCTCCATGAGTTTCTTCAATGGATCACATGCACTAACTACTCTTAGATGGCCTTTCTTATATGTTGTCTATATTGGAGGGTCAGCATGTGTCCCAATAGTAGTACTCTTATTTTCATCAAACCAAAGCACAAAGCAAGTGTTTTTTTATAGTATTCTGAAAAAAAATCAACATGTTTTTCACCAGTTAATGATGGTGTCGAGGGAATATAGTCTGTCACAATTTATCTTTGTCATGTTAAGAGGCGCAGGCTGAGGTGGCTTGTTTTTCTTTTTTCTCTGATATTCCCACTCAATGCCTTGGTATCCTGTTCTAGAGAAATCGAGCATGACTAAGACATAACCAACACAACACAAAGTATTTTAGGCAGAGAACTTGGAGCAGCATTAAAAATAGAGATGGCTGTTAGTGACATTTAAAATTAGAACAAAATACTAAATATCTATGTAGAGCGGTTAACGTGTATTGTCTCTATTTTGATTTTTGTTTGTCTCTAGGATCTTTTCCCAAAGCTGCTGTCTATTCTCGTAAGGACAGACTCCACCGACCTGCGCATGTGGCTACAAAGACCTTTCAGGCTTTGCGCATCCTTGTAAATGATGAGTTGAACGAACTTCACGCAGGCCTGCAAGCAGCACAGAGAGTACTGAGATCTGGAGGACGTTTTTGCGTCATCACATTTCACTCACTAGAAGACAGACTTGTGAAGCGCTTCCTACAAGGTGATGATTTATCCAATTTTGAACACTCCCACTTTGACCAGTTGAAACAAAGGACTGGAAATTTGGCAAAGATGAAAAAAAATGGAAATGCTCTTTGGCATCTTTTATCGAAAAAGGTAATCACCCCAGAAAGAGATGAAGTGAATGAGAATGCTCGAGGTCGTTCTGCCAAACTCAGGGTAGCCCTCAGATGTTAATTTTTTTTTTTTTAATTAACCGTTGTATTTCAGGTATTGCAGCTAGCTAACTATAGGCCATATATAGCTTAGCTACATATTTGACGTGTAAAAATATTTAATAAAAAATAGAGATTTTGATGTTTGTAATTTAATTTAATGACACGTTCCGTGTTCATTTCCTATAGATGCAGTTCGCTTAAACCGTGTATTACACATTCCTGTAATCTTGCCCTGTAATGTCAAAAAGTAATATGGGATCCATGAAAAAAATGCATTCATTCATTCATTTTCCCTACCGCTTATCCGCGCAAAGGTCGCTCGGGGTGCTGGAAACTAGCCCAACTGACTTCGGGCGCAAGGTGGGTGGACACCATTAATTGGTGGAAAGCCAAATGCAGGGGACGGACAGCCATTCACGCTCACACATACATGGGAGTAATTTCGGGTCTTCAACCAGCCTATATGAAATTGACAAATAAAATAAATGTAAATGATGAAATATTTCACAAAAAGAGATACATATACGCAATATATTGCAAACTGAACGATCATATTGTGCCACTACAGATCACAATATATGGGTATTATTCCCCAGATCTTACCAATGCAATGCAAATTTCATTTAATTTAATCAAACAAACATTTGAAACCCTTACGATAAAGCAGGGTATGGAAGATGAATGAATGAAAACATTTAGCAAAAGTAAGACTGGGGTTAACTAATGCAGTAAATAAATAAAACTGTAGAATTTCAACCACTTTTTGCGCTGTGTTAAAAATTAGTTTTGGATACTTTTTGAAAACAAAACAACAACAACAACAACAAATAAAAGGGAGAGGTTTTCTGATGTACATTTTGGTGTTGTCTCATAGTTCAGAACCAGGAACAGGAAAGCTTCTAGCTCCTCTTGGCTTTTGGTCATGTATACAGTACACCATATAGAATACGGGTAGAGAGAGTGAAATTCATGTTATAACAAAAAAAAACCTGTAAAATATGTTGTCTCAATGAAATCTTTGTATTTTTTTCCCCCCAAAAAATCAGCGAAGCTCTGAGTCCGCGGTGGCTGAACCGCGAAGTAGCGAGGGAACACTGTGTACAGCTTAAGGTTCACAGTGGGTGCTGGAGCCTATCCCTGCCAACTACTGACACCTCGAATTGGTGGCCAGCCAGTCACAAGGAGGCAGACAACCATTTTTGCTCTACCTCATACCTAGAGGCAATTTAGTGTTCAACAGTCGACCTGTTGTGTTTCTTAAATGTGGGAGAAAACCGGAGTACCTGGAGAAAACCCACGCGAGTATGGGGAGAGTTTGCAAAATTCCCACTGAAAAGCCAGAACCCATCTGCAATTGAACCCTCGTTCTTATAACTGAGTGCAATGTGTTAACCACTCCAACACCGGGCCGCCTCGCCTGTCATTTTTCAACTTTCACATTTTTTAAGGATGTTCTGACTTCGGATTTATATCTTACAGAAAAAAATAGCATAAGTTAGATTCCAGCAACTGGAACACTATTGCACTCAATTGATAGGAACTCTCTTTGCATGGGCAAACACTAATAAATATTCATCCATCCATTTTTATACAGTGCCTGTCTTAGTTAGGGTATCTAGCAAAGTGGAGCCTATCTACACCAAGCCAAAGGCGAGTTATGCACAATATTGCCTGACTAAAATAACTTTTGGGGAAATTGTACAAGGTGAACTAATACTTTCAATAAGTCATGGGAAAACAAGAAATATGCTCTGTAAGATACTGATTTGAAACAATACATCTGTTTTTTCAAAAAAAAAAAGAAATATTAATTACATCTCACTGCAGATTTTTGACATTTCACTATTTTTGACAAAGAGAAGTGAGTCAGGCAGTGTGATCATTACCTTACCGTGGGAGGAACGAGAAGAGACGAGACTCTGGCTTCTTCTTGACAACTTGAAGAATGTACAGTACGAGATTCACTCTAATGGAGAACAGACTGACACAGAAAGGCTCTTTCTATTAACACCACTTCTTTTCTCAATTCTCTTCCATTCAATTTCATCAAAGCTGTCATAATCATTGTTTATAATAGAGGTCTTTCTGAAAGAGCATCCAACAAGAAAGAAAACCACCTTGTTTGATAAGTGCCAAACAGTGTAGATACAATGGGTGACTTTTATTATGGGGAATTGAAACATGGCATTCACTTTTTATGATGTTCTATGCTGAAAATGCCCGCACATTAAATGGCAACAATATGTTCCATTTATCTTTATTAGATGTTATAATTGACCTGACGTATTGGCAACTCTCTTCCAAGGAAGTTTTAAGGCTGATGATACACAACACTGGTTTGCATGCTTGGTAGGAGGCGATATGCATTTTAAGGGGCTCTTAAGTCATTTCCCAATATGTTAAACTGTTGAATGCATAAGTTGAGTTATGGAAGTGTGCGTCCAGTTCGAGTGTTTTCTGTAAACAATGGGCTTTAAAATTGGTCACGGTGTTATGTCACACCATGCTTTATCAAATTAATATGTGCTCACTTTGTTTATTCTTCACGCTCACTAATATCTGGAGCACTGAGCATAAAATTGGAGAAAATGGCCATCTGGAGTTTGTCAAAAAATCTCATCTCATCTCATTTTCTCAATCGCCTTATCATCATTAGGGTCGCGGGGGTGCTGGAGCCTATCCCAGCTGTCATCGGACCAGAGGTAGGGAACACCCTGAATTGGTGCCCAGCCAATCGCAGGACACAAGGATACAAACAACCATTCGCCCTCACACTCATGCCTGGGGGTAATTTAGAGTATCCAATCAGCCTACCATGCATGTCTTTAGAATGTGGTAAGAAACCAGAGTGCCCGGAGAAAACCCACGAAGGCCCGGGTGAACATGTAAACTCCACACAGAAAGGTCTAAACCTGGATTTTGAACCCAGGGCCTAGAAGGTGACAAACATGCATGATAAGCAGAACACCAGAGATGCGACAATGAGTAAGGGTTTGAATAGACAAGACAGGTTGACGAGACAACATGGAACAAGAGGGCAGACAAGAACAGGTGAAATCAATGGGAAATCACAGGGACAACCCAAACAGAGGGAAAAACCACAAGACATGGCTCAAAAACCAAAATAATTCTCTCAAAAGAGACCAACCATAACAGTAACCCTGTTGACATTGAAGTGAATTGCGTTTTTGTGATTTCACTATCTGCATTGCCCAGGACGTCCCCCAGCTTCCCACCAAAACACCCACCTTATACTCGGGGTATAGGTCTATTCAGCCACATATTAAAACAAAACCGCACGTCTACAGAAGAGACCCAATAGACCAGTGTATCCCAACCTTTTTTGAGCCGTGGCACACTTTTTGCATTGAAAAAAATCTCAAGGGACACCACCATCTGAAAATCTTTGTCGCCTATATTTATAATAGTTATTCTCATCGAAGTTTTATCAGCAGAAATCGCATCCAAAATTATTCCAAATTCTAATTTTTCACAATGACCTAATGTCACGGAAATTTGGCCTGTGGACCCTGAACAACTTCCGGTTTGATTGATGCAAATAACCAAGTCAAGTTATTGATCGCATCATTTTATGATTTTTCTCTAAATATTACTTAAATCTCCTAATATTCTGCAAAAAAAAAATGTGTTAACACAGACTTTACGTCGGCAAAAGTTGATGCGCTAGAAACCAGACAACTTCCATTTCGACTTAGAGAAAAATAAGCAACAAAATTTCTGTTTCACAACTTGAATCAAATAATAGTATAATCTACAATTTAACGTCCATCATATTTTGATTTGAACCTTGTTCCATTTTAATCTCCTTATATTCATATGAATTTTTCTCTCTGAATATCACATTGTATGACTTCTTGCAATTTCCCACGGCACAACTGACCATTGCTCACGGCACACCAGTGTGCCGCGGCACAGTGGTTGGGAAACACTGCAATAGACCATCTAAATTAGTTAGAAATATAATTTTCGGGGTATTTTTAATGCAAGTTGTTGTATAAACCTAGTAAAATAGCATACAAGGTTATAAGAGAAAAAATAATCTAAAATATTAATTTTTAGTCACATTTATAGCACACTTTTATATGTTGAAGGACTGTCAGTGTACAAGTAGTTGTTGATCTTTCTGTTGTTCTTGGAAATTTTAACTTTTAAGTTCTACTCTTCCATCATTTCGGAATCAATCATGTTGAAATTTGGTTGCTATAGTATATAAAGGCCACATACTCTTTGTATTTCGTAGTATGTTTTAATTGCAGTCTCACTGTTTTTCTTTCTACTTGCCAAACAAATACTGGCAAAAATTGCCATAAAACTCTACATCCAGGTTAGACCGTAAATTTCTCCAAGTGAGCATAGAAATTTGGCACCACTAAATGAGGAAAATAAGTGAAGTAAGGTTTCATCCGGGATTCGAAGAAATCGTTCGGGTATATTCTATTGCTCATTCGGCCACGTTTGTGAGGGCGGAGTCTCAGGGGAACCACATGAATGTAGAGATCCACGAGCCTGGCCTCCACCCACACCTTTCTCAGAATCACATTATATTAGGAAGTAATTTTGAAGAGATGATTAACAAAATGTCAGAAGGTACCCAGAGAAAAAAAACACATCATTAATACACATGGAAAAGAAATACTTGATTCAGCCTCTATTCAAATTACATTTACACAACATAAATAAAAAAAAAAAAATACTGAGTTCACTAATCAGTGAGTACAGATAACAAAATAAAGGTTCATATTTCCAAAATTAGAAAACATTATTAATTTATGAAACATATTTTCACAGGAAAGACTGTACATGTCATGCGTTTCCCATTACAAGCAAGATGTTCAGACATAAAGATGGCTTTCCAATTTTCCTGGATGACAAAGAAAATATAACAATCAAATCAAAATGCCTTTGGAAAAGACAAATAAGTACAAACCTAAAAAAAAATCAGATTGCAGCAGTGCAATTGGTAAAACCATCCAATTTGTATTCAACATCAATGAGGCGATATATTGGATAGTAGCAGAACAATAATATCACCGCCACCTTTCAAGTAGACGTAGAGTAAATAACTAAACCCTACTATCAACCCCCTCCTTACTCACAGCCATTAGTCGACTGTAGAGAAAATGGTCTGTTTGTGTGCCAACCTGTAATATTCACAGCAGTTGTCCTTTTTGCTTCTGTACACACATCATTCACCAGAGTGACATGAAACAGGTCAGAGTTTGCCGTCGCCCTGCAGTTAAAACTATAGACTCAGTCCCCTAAAAGGAAGACACCAGTTTGGCTCAAATTGGTTAACGGATCAAAACAAGTTACAGAATTTGCCTTGTATTTTACAGACATACCTCTGCTTACGAATGCTTCTAGCTACAAAATGTTCAAGTTATGAAAGCTTTTACATCGAGATACAAAACAATATCCAAGTTATGAAATCCCCCAAAACGTAAATGCATTTCCTTCTTTGTTATTTTATTTTGAAATTTTCGCGGATGCTTTAATTTTGTAAGTAGAGGTACACCTGTATTTATTTCATCAGATGTTGTGACACTTCCTATTATTGTAAGAACTCAGTTGAAATTTTTTGGTTAAATTCACATACATGAGCATTCATCACTTTAATCTATTTATGCTTATATAACACATTTCATCTGTTCATTTTTTTCAAAGTTTTTGCTTTCTTGAAAAACCACCATTGTCAAGGACTCTGATTAGAACAAGAAAGCACAAAAGTGGTTGCCAAGCAACTGTTGGTAATGTTCGAAGAAGACTGTATACATATTAAATCTTTATATTGTACACTGTTGTCTGGCCAGCCACCATATCGCATCCTTCACGCTCACATTCCTTCATTTCAATTCATTTATTTGTTGTCTGCTACCAAAAAATGGTCGTACTTTCTTCTCTGCAGATATACACAAATTCCTGAATTTGTACAAATGGGTTTGTATTTCATAGCCAAAAACTAACATTTGATCTCAAAGGTAGACTTGTGCATATAAACTGCATTGATGGATTTACATAAAGACCACACATGTTGCTCTATGAATGCAAGAAATTGTTCACTGACAACGCAAAAAAACTACAACTATAGGATTTAAAATTCCCAAATGATAGAAAGGGGCCCTGTCTGGATCCAGGTTTGATAGCAACGTGGGTCCACTTTGGGCTTTACTGTTGTCACAGATTACTCAAAAAGCCATCCCATTTATGTGTCAACTACTCTCCTTTTGAAAGAGTTATTAAACTAATTTCAGCTCGATATCGAAAGCCCGACTTCACATTGAAAATGCTATCTTTTTGCAACATGATGGTGTAGTGCAGGGGTCGGAAAGCTTTTTGACGAAGAGAGCCACAGACAATTAATATTTTCCAATGTTATTTCTTGTGAGCCATACTATGAATTTAAAAGTCAAAATACATACATGTAAACGAGTCCCATTTCAAAATTTTTTTAGTAATTCTCCCACTTTTAAAAAGGAAAAAAAATGAATATTTTATTAAAAGATATATCTTATATCTTATACTGTTGCCAACCAATGAGAGTATGCGTCCCAGAAGAGTCTACAGCAAAAAATAAATGAAGATTAAAGCAGTTCTAGATGTAATATCTCAATTCTGTCACCACCAATTTCCATATTTTAGTTCACAGGTTAGCAAAGAGACAGAGTCACCCATCTAAAGAGCCACATGTGGCTCCCGAGCCATAGGTCCCTACCCCTGGCTTAGTGGTTCAGACGCCTGACTTTGCCGCGGTCTCAATTCCGCTCGTGGCGGTACGATTGTGAGTGCAAATAGTCATTTGTCTCTCTGTTTGCCCCACGGTGGACTGGCGACCAGTCTAGGGTGTAGTGTGCCTTTCTCTTGAAATCAGCTGGAATAGGCTCTGGCGACCAGTCTAGGGTGTAGGTGCCTTTCGCCTGTAATCAGCTGGAATAGGCTCTGGCGACCACCGCGACCAATACGAGAATGCCCGGTAGATTAATGAATGAATGAGTTACATGTTATTCCCTACAGCACATTATATTACTCACGAAGTTACATTTTAGGAAAAACTATGTACGCCCCCGGGCAGCCCCAGGGCTGAGTGGCTAGCGTGTCGACCTTACAGTTGTTGGCTCCTGGGTTCAAATCCAGGTCGGTTCTCCTGAGTAGACTTTGCATGTTCGCCCCGGGCCTGCGTAGGTTTTCTTTGGGTATTCCGGTTTCCTCGCACATTCCAAAAACATGCATGATAGGCAGGTTGGACACTCTAAATTGCCCCTAGGTATGAGTGTGAGTGTGAATGGTTTTCCGGCTGGCCACCGATTCAGGGTTTCGATCCAAGGTAAACATTTTACCCGTATCTCAAGGTAAATATTTTACTCATATCTCAAGGTAAATATTTTACTTGTATCTTAAGGTAAATATTTCACTCGTATCTCAAGGTAAATATTTCACTCGTATCTCAAGGTAAACATTTTTTTCGTATCTCAAGGTAAATATTTCACTCGTATCTCAAGGTAAACATTTTACTCGTATCTCAAGGTAAACATTTTACTCGTATCTCAAGGTAAATATTTTACTCATATCTCAAGGTAAATATTTTACTCGTATCTCAAATTTCTCATATGTGGGGGCATTTGTATGTCAAGGTATGAATGTACCTGCTTTGTAATAATAATAATAATAAGAAATGAGAGCTGAGCAGAACATTATGCAGGGAGCCGCACCCCATCTATGACACTTAAGCCAATTTACATAGGAGCTCCATACAACACGGCATCCATCCTTTGGGTTATATATGCCTTCAGTTTCTTTCGTCTACTTGTGTAGGTTTCACTTGTAATGAGTTCTGATCTACTCACAGGACTCAGAGGAAAGTGTCACTCACTAACAATTAGCATTATTACGGGCAAATAAGGAAATACATATATACACTGCCATAGTACAGGCAAAAAATAGCACTGCAGTATTCTTAAATTGATGCATTTGATGCATTTTCATGTAACAATTGACAACATTGCTTTAAATAAAAAGAACGGTGGGTATAGAATTGCTTGATTTAACTGATTTTTTTTTAGCTGCCGGGCAAAGGAATTTGATCGAAACGCAAACAAATTCAGGGAAAAAAGTCCATATCTTCATTTGTCAGCAAATAGACAGGCGATGAGTGTTATGTGATGTTGTTGTTTAAGAGTGATGAATCATTCATTTGCAGACGGACAGACAGACAGTGAGATGTGAGAAATGTTGAAGAGTGGCTCACAAAGAAGTTGAAGCAAAGAAATGCCACAGTGCAGCTCTGAGTGACGTCAAGCAGGAGGCCCCGTGGGGATGAGGTGAGTCAGAGCCAGGGCCGCGGCCTCGCCAGCTCTCCGCAGCTACGAACGCGTCATCACCAGTCTCACTGACACCCTCTCACATTTCTCTGCATCTGCTTCAATGTGCCTCCGCCTCGCTCCATCCCTCCACCTCCTCAAGAGGATCTCTTCACGTCTGTGGCATACGCCAATCCTCGCAAAGCATGTATGTGCGTCTTTCTCTCTCTCTCCCCACTCTTTAGGGTGGGCTTGCTTTTAGTTGATATTGTTTAGCTATGAAGAATAAAGCCTTTCACTTTGATGACCTTGGAAAGAAAGTAAATCACAAAACAAAATAATCAAGACCAAAACATCTCCCTTTTGAATGAGCAAAATATTTTGTATCTGACCTGTCTCAGTTTTTGCTGTGCATGAGCTCATTAATGCAACATACACACCAAGAGATGGAGGAGCTGAGCTGCGATGATTCACTCTTTACTGGAAAAATCATGCTTAGAATATTTTCAAAGTCACAAAGTATCCTCATGTAATATATCCCAACAACAACAAAACGATCCAAAATCATTTCTGCTACCCCACAACAGCATTTATTTCATGAATGTAATAAACAACAATACTTACTGAAGGTAACATCTATTTTGCATTCAGAATACAAGCGTCACTCCAAAATAAGTACATGTTCCTTCTGGGGTTTATACAAATGTGCAGTTTTTCAAAATATGTACCTCGTTGGTTGTTAGTTGTTGGGTTATAGTTATTAAAGTTAGAATCTAGCATGCATTTTAAATATTATTTCAGCAATAGAATATATATATATATATATATATATATATATATATATATATATATATATATATATATATATATATATATATATATATATATATATATATATATATATATATATATATATATATATATATATATATATATATATATAGATATATATATTTATTTATTTATTTATTTATTTATTTATTTATTTATTTATTTATTTTTTTAAAAGCTGCAATTACCCACACAGGGCAAACACTGTACTGCGATGGTGTGGCACAGAGGAGCCCCTAGTGGGGGAACAGTGTTTTTAGACTGTGTATGTATACAGCAGAGAATCAGCATTTATTTTTGGAAAGCCCTTCTTTCAACAGTAATAACACTCATTTTCAAGCCATTTTAAGTCTTTTGGAGTCACATTCACGACGGTTGCCATCCTCAGCCACATTGTTCCTGTGTGTGTGTGTGTGGGGGGGGGGGTTGATCAGGTGTAGTTGAGGGGGGGGGGGGATCTGTAATTTGCCTGGAGAGAGAAGTCAGCAAGCACCACATATAACATTAAAGCCGACACCTGACGTCAGTACATCAATAATTAAAGCATTTTATTCATAGCCTGGGAGAAAAGAATCAATCGACAAATCACATATTCACTCTAAGTTACTTCAAAAGCTCAGACAATTTAGATGCAAAACATGTCTGGGTTGTTGCGTGCGATACCATTTACCCAGTTCTCTATTTATAGGCTCTGGGTTATTTGGAATACATTCATAGTTACAGTATAACGCAAAGAAAGACATAAAAAGCATGAGTATAGTTTTCTTTCCACAAGGGGAATTCAACGAGTGCAATCATTCATCCATGTATCACACTTGAGAATAATATTGTTCTCGTTTAGTATCTGAGAGTGCAGAGAAAAAAAAGTATGTGAATCCTTCTCAGATGTTCCTTTTTTTTCATAGTTTTTGCCACTTGAACTTTCAATCTCAATAAATATTGTTTATTCTCATAACCTAATTTATCTAAAATGAAGTTTAATTTAATTGACCATTTTATTCATTTAGCGAACTTTCTTTCAAAGCTATCTGGCCATGTATATAATTGACAACTTTTGACAGCCTTCAGCGCTAACTATAAAAATTAAGCATTTTTTGAACTAGTAACGAGTCTTTCACATCTGTGTGAAGATTTATTATAGCCCTTTGTAGAATTATACATGAGCAAAGTTAAAGATGTTTCGACCCACTGCCAACTACAAATGTCTTTTCAGTAATTTGTTCTATTTTATTGGCAAAAACTGCTCCCTTGGATTTAAGGTCTCAATATCATGAGTGTTTACACACTAATTAAATGATAGTGATAATCGTGTCAAAGAATATTCCAAAATAAATAATGGAGACTCACACAAATCCAAAAATATGAAAATTCAGCAGTAAAACCAATTTTTGTAACAGTATGCCTCTGCATAGTTGAAAGTGATGACATTTTCAGTGGTAATTTGCAGAGGACATATGATTCAATGACTAACATTGGCGTTATCATGTAACAAGTCTGAATCCAATTTGAAAGTGGCTCTCCCCGTACTTATGTCCACACCTCGGTTCTTGCCTGCTTGCCTACATCTCTCGTGACAACGGTCATGTATGATTTTTCTTCTTGGTCGATGATGAAATAAAATTGTCAGGAGTGGCTTGGTTGCCCCTCCTGGCATGATGTCATAATTGTTATCAGCCGTGGCTAATTAGGTGATTGGGTTTTCCTGGTTATTTAAGCATTGTGGTTTTTGTTGAAGGGTTTTTGGGTCGTCTGGTTTGTTCCCCTGAGTTTCTACGTTTGTCATGCCGTTCTCCTGACGCCACGCTGCATTTTTTAATTTTTGTATCAGTAAGCTTTCAAGCCTAGTTGTTTTATGTTAAGTTGCCAAGTTGTTATGTTAAGTTTTTCCGTTAATTCAACCAAACAACAAATGCTACGTAACTGCCTCCCCTTTTCCATCGGCGTCTCCACACCTGGGTTCACCTTTCCCCCCAATCGCGTCGCATTACGTAACAAAAATATCACCAAAAAATGTTGTCAGCGTAGTTAACAGACTATAAGGGCCACCTTCTACAAGCTGCACCTACCAAATGTAAAATAATAAGAAAAAATGAATCTGAACCACATGATAAGACATAGGTTTTGTGTATATATTATAGAATATTTACATTAAAAGATGTAATATTCTTTAGCTCGTAAAAATCCATATGTTAGGCGCACCTGTCTATAAGGTGCAGGGTTCAAAGCGAGCGAAAAAGGAGTCAACTCAGTCAGAAAATTTCCGTTTTTTCCCCCCCTTGTCATTGTGTGTTTATTAGCTAAATTCAAGTCCAATTTGTAATGCAAAAATAGATATTCAGAAAGGTTAGGGCAGAAACTCCTGGACTTCTCTGAACCTTAACCGCATAAGCTTGAATCACACGCTCTCCAAAGAGTTACATTTAAATGACTTAACTTGCTGAGCATGTCCTCTGTATTTTCTTTTGGACAGCCTCTGACCTAAGCTTCACCACAAGTGTTGTGGCCTTTGCCCTTTGTCACTCCCAAGGCACTTTGGTATACTCTTAAAACAAACATGTTTTTATTACGGTCAAGATCTGGTCATGAGCTTTGTTTCAGCATTACTGCTGATGCTCTCACAAATCCAAACACAGACACTACTACACTGGCACTGCCCCCAAAGTGTGTCATTCCAATATTTATCACCATCCGGTCTGTTTGTTAAAAAAAGGCAGGAAGGGACACAACTTTCATGTTTGTTTGTTTTTTGTTTGTTTGTTTGTTTGCAGCACGAATTGAGTGTGATCGAAACACACAACACCTTCCCATTGTCCAAAATTATTGGGGCCGTGTCCAATTTCTTTTCCTGTTTACAGCTAACTGTAGAAGCAAGAATTTCATTTCCTTGGAGAAGATGACAACAACAACAACATTTTTCTCAATTAATTCAGTGCTGCCACCCATTTGGCAGGATTTATTGGAAAAACGCTGTAAAGAATGGTAAAACTCATTTTTTCCCTACCAAACCATGATCAAACACAACTTTAGCGCAGACTTTGAAATGAAATTCGTTGACATTTTTTTGACATTTTATCTGATTTTGTTGTAATGGCTAATGTGATAATGAAATATTATGCTTTTTTTCCACAAACAACAACAACAACAAGATCTTAACTACAAGATAGTAGCTTAAAAGACATGTATAGATTTAGAAATTGTTTTATTTCCACAACAGTGTTTTGCTTTAAAATACTAGGATAGTATCTGTTAATTACAAACACAGTTGAGACCATTTCTTAGACTCTGAACAAGGATGGTCAAGCCACTGGTTTTAATATGCCATTCTCTGACTCATGGTGTTGCCTACAGTGGGGGAGGCAAAGTTAGGAGGCAGAGAAAATGACTGACCAAGACTTAGAGCTCAGAAACTAAGAGTGGGATGCAGAGTTTTCTCCCCCTGCTGACTGAAATGATAGGTTAAGTTAAAGTTCTTTTAAAACCGCTTATCCTTACAATCCCACATATGGGGGGTGCTGGAGAACCATTCAGACTCATATTTAGGTAAAATTTAAAGTGTTATATTAACATTTTTTTTTCTCCAATAATATTGTTCTGAAAGAAATGCCTCGCAGGCGGGTTTGCATGTGTTTGACTCCAGAGAGGGAACACCAAAGAGGTCGGGAGGAGTCACAAAAAACATTCATGAAGTTTGGTGCTTTTATGACTTTATTATTTGGGTGAACAGAAAAAAGTGATCAAATCTGCTGGGTCAAAATTATACATACAGCAGCGCTAATATTTAGTAACACGTCTGTTGGCCATTTTCAATTCAATTTTGCGCTTTTGGTAGCCATCCACAAGCTTCTGGCAAGCTTCTGATTGAATCTTTGACCACTCCTCTTGGCAGAATTGGTGCAGTTCAGTTAAATTTGATGGCTTTCTGACATGGACTTGTTTCTTCATCATTGCACACAAGTTCTCAATTGAAGTCAGGATCTTGGGAAGGCCGTTTGAATGCCTTAATTCTAGACTGATTTAGTCATTATATTACCACTTTTGATGTGTGTTTGGCGGTCATTGTCCCGTTGGAACACCAACTGCGCCCAAAACCCAATCTTTGGGCTGATGACTTTAGGTTATCTCAGAAGAGCCGGGTCCATTGTTGGAGACCCATACCACCCTGGACACAGCCTGTTCCAGTTGCTTCCATCTGGCAGACGCTACAGGTCCTACAAAGCACGGACAAACAGGCTCAAGGACAGCTTCTTCCCAACAGCCATCAGGTCTCTGAACCTGCAGCAACACGTGACGTGACGACTACACATATCCCTACTGTGAAATTAAGTCAAGTCGAATTGAAGTAACAGGAAGGTCGTTTGGTGCAGATCTACCTTCCACAGGATGACTGAGGGAGGGTAAGTATAAAGACTGAGAGGTAAGTGATCCATCTTATTCTTGTTGGCATCGGTGAGGCAACTTGTAGTCGCCGGAAAATGGCGCTCAAGGCGGAGAGCTAACAAGTATGAATATGTCATAAATAAATGTCATAAATGTGTCTGGCCTGGGAAGACGAACTTGTGGAGAAGCACTATACAATTTCGTCATACGCTGCTGAGGGTATGATGACTACTAGGCTTTTTGTCAAGTCAATGATGACGACAATGCCTATGTCTGATTTTCAGATTATGAATTCTTGGCAGATCGGTTGAATTTTCACCCTTCTGACCAATTTACTCTCACCAGCAGGTAATAGCTTGCGTTTTCTTCCCGATCGTGATAGTATGTAGATGATCTTTCTATAAAGTTAGCATGACTTTATATATTAGTTATAAGTCCTACCCAATACCGGACAATTAATAAGTAGGGTGTGCTTTAACTCATGATGGTATACGACTATACGTAGATGTTCAATCCATTTTGATTGGGATTGAATGATCAATGCCAACCACGGTTAATCATAAATGGACGTCTACTCCATCAATGCAACATTGATCACCCACTGCTAGCTCTCCAAGTTGAAATTGATTGGACACCTAATACAGTCAATGGCAGCTGATGAGTTGTGGAAGTAGAAAGACACGCATGGTAGAAGTGAGCGCAGAAACAAGCAGGAGCTATAATATTGCAGACATTAGTCAAGAAATAGACAGTTTAAAACACGCTACAATTGGTCAAAACAGTGTACACAGTGTTTTCCTGAGGTTTAACACTGTTCATCGAGTTAAGGAGAAAAAAAAATCAAACAAAAGCGACCAAGAAGTAACTGCAGTGAATTTTCTCTTGATCACATTAATAAAGTTGAAAAATAGCAAATCAATGCTGCTGCTCAGTCAGAGAATGAGACAAGACCAAGAGTTTGGGGATTAGAGACCGAGACGAGACCAAGGCCTTGAAAACGTGGTTTCAAGTTAGGAGTCTGTCTTGTTGATGTCTGGAAAGAAGGAATTACTGCCAAAGTAAATCTGAAGCAAGAATTTATAAAAACAAAAGGGTCCTTATGGCTGTAATCATATTATATTATTATTGTTTTTATTATTAGAAAATACATGCTTAAACACAAATGTACATCTTTTTTCATGTATATCATTTTATTTAAAAATCTCATTTTAGCCCAATACAAGAGTACCAATGTCCCGACATCTTCACAACAATATAAAATGCGCAAGCGCTGACCAGCAAAATAAAATATATATCCTTTTATTATATATAATAATGGGTTGCTTGTTTTATTTCTACACAATGAAACAACACAATCTCATTGTATAAAGGTTATCCTATCATTTGTCCATACCTTCCTAAAATGGTGTATGGCTTTGTTTTACATTTTACCTTTAGTAGTTATTTAAAATTTACTTCTACTTCATTTTATATGGCACCATCTTTAAGATCCCTCCTTCAAAAAAAGGAAAAAAAAGTGTATTTTAATCTTATGTAGTTCATTAACATGGGATAAAGCAATAGACACTGTCACATGTATCCACACATGCACACATCGATGTGGCCCATGTGTTTTGTTTGGAACATGAAAAGGCACTTCCACACCATATATTTACTTTCTAAAAATAAAGTCATGACGTCAAACTAAATTTATTCCAGTTGGTCAGATAACATTGACCCCTCTCTGTCTGAAACACACTCGATAACCATAGCTAATTGTAAATATAGAAAGAAAATGTAAATAAATAAAAGACAATTTTAGTTAAATTACAATTATCAAAATGATTATATGTGCACGTGTTATAAGTGTATTTCAACAACATGACCAGTTAGGCACTAGGGTACTGTTTTTTTTTTTTAAATTAATACTTTTGAGTATATATTGTTTTAAATCATTCATTTAAAATCATATTTGTTGCTATGGTTTGAAACAGAGCCACACAGTTGTTGAATTTAATTTCTTCTAGATTCATTTGCAGTACTGTACATGAAAGCACAAACATGTGCATCAGTGCCACTGATTTACTCATTAAAGCCCAAAGTAAAGAAACACGTTTCAAAATATTGTCTTGATAAGTATTCACAGCACATAAAACTCTCTGCAGTGAGGCTTAGATATGAGTCATAGTCTAGAGTAGTAGGAGGGCACATTAACAGAATGACTTTTTATTGCCACACTGCTGAAAACAAATACCTCCAACAACTTGACAAATGAGCGAGAAACAATAATTGGGCAGAGACTAATTAAGAAAGTAACTGAGAAAGTCATTGGTAATGTTTTATATGCAGTAGTTGATACACAGTGCATAGACCATACTGGTCTCATTTTATTGTGATTACATGACATTAATATTCATCCATTCTTCATTCATTGATTCATTTAAACACAGTAAATGTAGCTGTTTAGATTACATTTTCTTTCAATTACAGAAAATAATTGCTAATGTTTTATATACAGTAGAATAGACTATATATTTTTTAAACATTTTACTGTGATTATAATAACATTAAATGACATTATTTTCTATTCCATTCAGCCATCCATTCACCCACTCACTCAATTATTTTAATTATTATTAATTTAACTGATTGATCTGTGATATTTACTGAAGAAAGACCGTAATTTTTGAGTACAAGTCGCAACCGAGTATACGTCGCACCAGTCAAAGAATACACATTGAAGAGGAAAAACTATAAGTTGCATTTTGGCCATCTTTTTTCTTTTCTCAGGAACCAAGAAAAAAATTAAGTAATAATAGTAAAATGGAGAACAAAAGGCTAAATAGCCATCCGTTTTATAGACAACTATAGCCTTAAAAAAGAACAAAAAAAAACAACATAACAGGCTGTCGATGGTAGAAAAAAAAGAAAAAATAATTTATAAGTTGCAACTGAGTAAAAGAAAATGCTAATTATAGTCCGGAAAATACCAAAAATACTCTGGACCCCGGATATGGCATCCCTACCACGTTTTTTTTTCATGTTACCAAATGGAGTGTAAAGTTTTTTTCATCCTCATTTTACGGCATTTCCCTGCCTTATGACATCACTAAGATGCTATTAGATTGTTCAAAATCCTTCTCACAATGCCTCAGTGATGCTGCCTCACTCTCTCTCTTTCTCTCTCTCTTTGTTTATCGCTCGCTCAGTTCAGATTTTGACCAAAAGTCCGGGCGACCAATCGTCCAGCGACCAAACGTTCGGCGACCAAACGTCCGGCGACCAAACATCCGGCGACCAAACGTTCGGCGACCAAACGTCCGGCGACCAAACGTCCGGGGACCAAACGTCCGGCGACCAAACGTCCGGCCAGGTTATTTTTTAAGTAATCTCTGATACACCAAATATTTTTAGGCTACATGGGGGTAGCACAATTGTTCTTGTTGTTGTTGTTGTTGTTGTTGTTGAAGACACAAACTAAAATCGCTGCATTATTTGTTAATGGATCAAAATTATTTTTACATACCAATCCCCTCTGCCGGATTGAAAAAAATAAATAAATAAAACTACCACATGGTATTAAAGAAGGTGATAAATACGTTTAACAGATTGAAAAGCGTTAAGTTGAATGTGTTCCATCGTGCTGTTTTGTTCAAACTTATTTTAATATAATTTTGAGTTGTGTGCTCATTGGTAGTTAGGCCTATTTAAGGACACAAATGACAAATATAAACTGGTCTAGTCAGGATGTGGAGTAAACACAGGAGCAGTTTACGCCGTACAATGGTCTAAGTCACTGACTTCATGAAAATAGCTATTAGTATGTTTTAACAAAGATTCCACAGGCAATTCAAAATGGGACATGGCTATTTGCTGCTGGGGTTATATAGGTACTATAATACCTTGGCGCTCATGTCTATGAAGCCAGGTCAGTAGCAAGACTCTGATGCGTTGGATTTTCATCAACGGATGTAAAATATCTGGAATGCCGACCACTCAGCCGTTTTATTACTCCCTGTGCCTGACCCAGACGTCTGTTGACTTAACAGCACACTTACCAGAACCCAACCATTGGCCTAAATATATCTGACAATCGTAAAAATGTTAAAAAACTCTCAGTATTTACGATCAAAATCCTTGTGTGTGTTAAACACTTAGGACGACCGGGCCGGGACTTATGTGACGATTAAGTGAAACAAAAGTGGTCTCAAATTTGCGCTTTAACTTAAAAAAATGTAGAAGCCACTGGTGAAGTGTTCCCATAGTAAATCCCCAAGTTAATAATCACTATAGAAAAATAATTTCATAAAATATAGTAAGTATATAAAGTTTTCAACTGCAATGTCTACCAGATAAACGACTAATCTTGCTTTCTCTTCTTGTTCTACTACTTCTCTTTCTCGTGTATTTTCTGCCTGCCTGTCACAGGTCATTCAGTGTATTACCTCAGACATCTGGTTTGGAAAACAAGACTTATGAATATGTTTTGGTCCGTTCGACCATATCAAGACGCACATTCTATAGCTTTTATGATAGACATATTTCATTTCATGGTCAAACACAGCGATTTAAAAAGCACTTTGACGCATGCAGACCTCTCCTAAGGTTGAGCAGTAAACAAACGTGAAAAAAAGTTGAAGCCTGCAGTTTCTAAGAGCGACAGAATGTTCACTGTCAAGAACACAGCAAAAAGTAAGTAGAATATGTTTACATGGAGGTTTGGATGATTCTGTTTAATAATGATTAATTCATATTGTAGACATGAGATATACTTTAGTAGGCAAAATGTATCATTCAACAGGACACAGCTATCTTCTTACTGAACTTACACCCTCACGAACGAAAGTTTTCTTGAGCAACAAGTGCCATTCCTTCTAATGGGATTTGGTTATGTATATATATATATTTTTATATTTTTACATCATCCGAATAGCTAACAAACCCAAAACAGCCATTGAAATCAAACCTCTTTTGTCCTGGCTTTCCTGTATGTATATTCTTCAAGTTACTTTGTTGCTTACATTAAACAAGCTTAGAAATTCTTTTCACATGAGCACATGTTGTATTATTTAAATATTTGAAGCTAGACTTTTGGGGATAAATTACCTATAGGATGACCAAAAAACCTTTACCTTTATTGGCCAGTGCGCTGACAGTTAACAGCTAGACCCTTTAAATTCCTCTAATACCATGATGGGACTCCAAATGACAATGTTCCAGATATTTTAGGAATTAAAGACTGCTTCCTTTTAACAGAACAAAGCCAAGACTATGCTGCATAGTCATCCTTTGTTAAGTCTGGTGCATTTTTTGATGACATAGAAAAATGTAAATATTGAATTCCTTCCCAATCTGCCGAGGGACTAAGCGTGGAGTCCGGGTAGTGCATGATCGTTTACATATTTGACATCTCAGAAACATTTTGTGAATGAGTTTACATAAATAACTTACATCATCTGGCTGAAAGGAAGCACAGAGGGAGAATTTAGCAACCCCAAATAAAGAAGTCAAGCAGAGTGCTTTCAGTAAATCTTGACTCTGTTACAGACATTTGACCTTTTTGGGGAAGAACTACTGCATGTGGTGCAACAAGTCAGCACAGGGAAGACTTACGCAAACCCAGACAGAACAAGCATAAGGCAATGGTTTACAAATTGTGTAGTGTGTACTAAACTCACACATAACTCTACAGTCACAAGTTGGTGGCAAAATAATGTACTTGTAATTGAATATGATATGTCAACAAATAACTCATTTATGTGCTCATTTGATTTCATGCAGTTATGCAATTAAACAAATACACATTTTAATTAGCTTTTTTCCCCCATATCATTTCAGTATCAATCCAACGGTATTGCAGGAAAGTTGACATACAGGTGGTCAATCATTTATTTGTAATGTACATACTTCCTTCCCCATCCAGCCAATGTTGACATTTTTATGATTCCAGAGGACATAGAGTTAAGTACATACCTCTCTATGTATATAACCGAACCAAAACTACTTTCCCAGCAATAGCGGCTTCTTACATTACTATATCAGAACAAGACCACAACAATTATGAGACTTGACCGTGACACATTTGGCATTGTAATTTTATTGTGCATGAGTTCCTTTCTCAGTTTGATTAACTCACATGTAAGTATAATTATAGTTAGTGGCGTTGGAATGACAATAAGACTATAGGACAACACTAAGTAGGATGACTCACAATTCCTCACGGGTGATAAGTATAAAAATAGGTCCCCTCTTGCTTAATGATGATTTTTTTTAAACATTTTTGTAACATCTGGTTTTGATTGTATATTCAATCATGTCTCTGTGTTCCAATTCCTTATGCTTGTTCGCTCGGCCTGTCCCCTAAAACCGTCTTCTGTCCAGTTGCAATTTATTAATAGACAACTTATTACAAACAAACGCAGTGGGTAAAAAAAATCTTTGTGGCACTATGAAACTGTTCCCACAGTTCAGCAGTTGTTTATAAGAAGACGCATTGACTGACTCAATTGAAAAGCCCTTTACAGATTTTCATCCACGACCAGAGCCTGATTTTGAACTCCATTCAGACAAAGCTGGAAACCCATGTGAATACGATGTAGTATTCATCCCATGCAGTAGGGGGCAATGTAGTTTTTACAGTGCAATAGCCAATACATACAGTTTCTTGACACCATCCTCTTCAACCATCCTCTTCATTTTAGGTTGACGGGTGCAGAAAACCAACATTATTCTTCAATATTTTGAGCAGTGAAATGATAAAATTAGAATTATTATTTCACGTGACACTGGAATCCAAAACATCGTAATATCAAGGTCAAAATACGGGGCTAATCTGCAACACAATTGTTGCTGATTGCTGTTGCAGTGTCTCGGTGTAAACAGCCCTCAGATTTGCCATTCAAGCAACTGAACATTACAAAAATATCGGGGTATTCGATAATCCGATATATTTTATATTGTGGTACGATAAATGATAGGCTAGCACGTGTGACACATACTAATACTGAGATGGAAGCTTCAACCATTGGATTTGGTCTTACTTTGTGGAATTCATATCTCACTGTGGCTGTATAAGTTTTCTTCCAACAACCCAAAAAAACACCAATGGTACATTGGTTAGAAACACAAATATATCTGTATTCATTATTTGAGTAGAATAGTTGTCGACCAGTTTACGGTGTCAACCTCTGCCACAGTCATTCATTTGATTTCTTTACAATCTATCTAATAAAGCAATTAAAGGATACTTTATAAAGTCAAGTAGTTCTCCTTCTTACAGAAAATATTGTATTTTTTTTAGACTTAGGAGCATATGTATAGAAGTAACTAAACGTATGCATTTCGGTAGATTATAGCTGCATTAGAGCTGTGAATAAAGCAAGGTCCTTGTAGCTCGAGCCAAAAAGGATGTAATATGTCTTAATGCTTGGAACTTGGGAGGTCCACAAAGGCTCATTAACTCACTAAATGCCTAAGGCTTCCCAATGTTCTCACCTTCTACTCATCACTGACCTATGACTCACCAACCCCTTTATCCTTAGACTAAACTTTTATTAAATTACTTTTAAAAAACGCTTCACATTGGAAGGTTGAAGGTTGTTTATTATTTCATTTCCTTTCGATGAATGACATATTTGTAACTCGGACTATGTCCGTCTGGCTTTATACTTCACATACCTCCCATTCCTCCAGCATGATGTACACAAAAAGACAACATCCTTCAATTGACATTTGCCAGTCTGGTTTCAGTCTTGGCCAGCGTTCATCTTAGAAAGAATGCATTTGTGTTTAGTATTTTTGTCGAGTTGGGCACTTACTCAATTCAGATCAGCAAGTCAGGGAAAAGACTTACGTCATTAAGGTGGTGCAGGAAAATCTGGTTACTTCTACAGCCCGGATACATTTATCGCAGGAATGTCTTTAGCAATTCATCATCCTGCAAGGCCCATTGTAATCAGTGTTTTTTTTTTTAATCAATTGTTCATTTAAAAACAAATTGAAATGTCACTACTGTGAGGGTGACAGGGTTTTTAAGACAAAAATGAATCACTCTGTTAAAGCCATGAGGAATGAACCCAATACTGATTTGTAATATTTTTGTTTCTAGAGCTGAGGCTTGTTGATAAAACAATAGACCTTTACATGTTGCTATAATTTAGTCTGTTTCCAAAGGTTTTCATCTATGCACTTGCTTATATCCATGCCTCACTTCAGTTGATGACTCATCTCCTTGCTTTATTAGAGCAAGCACCACTCACTCTCCTTTGTTGGACTACAGGATTGCTGTGTCTGCGCAGCACACACCTTATAATGAAATGAAGCTGTAAACGATACAGAAGGCAACAGATTGATGGTAAACTTCCTTAACCAATCTATCAATGTGACATTTTGACATCATTGGTTTATATTGATCGATGAAAAATTAGTTCAATCAGTATTGCTTAGACATTTGATTAGAGAACAAAATCAACATGAATAAGCAACATCAATTTTCCTCATTTCAATCAACTGAAAAGTGCCAATATTTTTGATTTGCATACATGCTGCCATGTCTTTCTTTGTCTTTCGTTAATATTTGGTGCAACTAGGTTTTTCTTTCATTCCCCTCTCATCTGCTTTTTTTTAAGGCATGGTATTTCTCGTCATTTTCTTGTATTTAGTTCTGGTGTTTGATCTATGTTGCTTCATTGGCCACATGTACGTGCAGTCAATATTTGAGTAAAGGTCAAAACTATTTATATTGGATTTTTGTAATATAAACTGCACTCACCAAATTTCCCAAGAAAACTATTTGTTCACATATAACCTCCAGGGGACTTTAAGCCCCACACATCCACATGTATAATTTGGCAAATCACAATGAAAGACAGGCCAAAAACCTTGTAAAAATTCATGTACACCATAAGCTGCACCACCACCTTGCTCTTATTTCCCTTTGAATCTACCTTGCCATTGCACACACCTAACTGAAATTAACACTTTCTCACCCCACTCCCCATACAAACATACGTCTTCATACTTAGTGTTAAATTAGGACTGTTTGGGTTGAGGTACACTGCACTGCATGTTGACAATCATAATTAGAGTATTAAAAAACAGATAAGCACAGAAGAATAATCAGTGTGAAGGTTTTTGAATCCAATCCTCCAACTCATTCTAGTATAATGTTTTCTTTTGAATTATTTAACTGAATTGAATATGTTAGCACAATCGTTGATTCATCACCCGAGGTTGGCAAATTAAAATTGAGCGAAAATTGATTTCAAAAGTCCTGAAAGGAATAGTTTGGTGATTTTGTCATGAGAAACTGCACGAAACCCTGACTTCATCACCATAAACATCTTTGTAATAATATTGGACCCCCCCCCCCCCCCCTCCCTCCCTGCTAAGCTAAAGCTTTCGGAATTGATAACAATTTAGAGCATCCCTGCCCTCTAGTGTCCCATAAGGGACTCAAATACATCGTCAAGCACAAATCCACTCTTATTATGTTATAATCAAGAGCCATGTCATGATTCCACTTTTTTTTCCATTTTGCTTAGGCACCTTTTTCTATGCACATGCACTGATCCCAGTATGTTCACACACTTACTTTCTCTGCCCTTGAATGCTTTAATCAGCAAGTGTCTATCTAAAGGGCATGAACCGATATAAACAATACTTGGGGAAAATTAATACAATATATACTTGGTGAAATACCAACCAGTATACACAGATATAAAGATTAATGCTATTTTGAGGACTGCATTGAACCCCCACCCACCCAAGACCCATAACGTTCAAGAATGTTGGGAATGCAAAAGGGCTCCTACATCCAGAAACACACCATTAATTGCCCTCCTTGAAATGTTAAACATTAGGACAGCCAGTGACCTTTTAAATGAGCAGTTTTGTTCCATATAAAGACAAATTCAGAACCCCCGATGCATTTTCTCAAGCAGGAATCTGAGTCTGGGCAGATTTTAATCTTCCCTGCATGTTATCACAAGAGATTAATGTATTTCTTCTTCAGCATACATAAGCATGACATGAATACATACTATCAAGTTGAGTGATGATATCCACGGGTACTTGCATTCCATCCACTTTGACCAAATACAATTGTGGCTCATTTTCTATGTGTTTGATCGTTCCCCACAGGTATTCAAGTAGGAGAATAAAATAATATATAATTATAAAAATATTTAAGGACGGAATATTGTGCCTAGTGACATCCACAAAGCCATCTACTGGTGTGGTGGTTCACTCTTTCTGACTTCTGTGCGGGCAGATGCGAGCTCGATTCCCACTGGTGGCGGTATGATTGTGTGCGCGAATAGTCGTCTGCCTCTCTGTGTGCCCTATGACTGACTAGTGACCAGTCTAGGGTGGAGTCTGTCTTTCGCTTAAAGTCAGCTGGGATAGGCTGATGGGATGGACAGTACGGAAGATGAATGATACCCATGAATTCATCCATGAACATTCAATCAGACATCCTTTCATGTTACATTTTGGTTTGACCCTCCAAATCTGAAAGTGAATTTCAGCACCTTAAGAAATGAATACCGTATTTTCACGACTATAAGGTGCACCGCATTATAAGGCGTACCCTCAATGAATGACATTTTTCCATATATAAGGTGCACTGTATTATAAGGCGCACTGTCTATTTTGGAGAAAATTTAAGACTTTTAAGTGTGCCTTATAGTCGTGAAAATACGGTAATTGCTATTGACTTCCTGGTATGAAGCACTCACTCACTACACAGTCACCTCTAGAGCCAGCCATTGTTGATGTTTTGGATTTTTCTGTATAAAATCTTGCAGTGGGGGAGGAGCTATATGTTGTAAACTAAGATGGCATCTGCATATTTAACAGTATTGTTTCAGTTCAGGCATTTGTGTTTTTTTTTTAATATCCGACAGTGGTGGTTTTTCGTTTTAGGTTTTCCTGTTTTTTTCCATATATAAGGCGCACTGGATTATAAGACGCACTGTCTATTTTGGAGAAAATTTAAGACTTTTAAGTGCGTCTTATAGTTGTGGAAATACGGTAGGTTAAAGATGCATAAAAATTCAGCAAATGATGATTTTTTTTTCTTTTGAGGAATCTATGAATACAACATCCACATTCAGATGTGAAACTAAACATCGGCTTGCTTCCATTCAAACTCTAGGGGGGTCCGTTTATAGTGAGAACAGAAACAACACAGCAATTGAAACAACGCATCTGAACACAATGTGGCATAGGTTGTGCCTGTTATACTGTAGTATTGTGACATACAGACTGTATAGCAGCGGCCGCTGATGATAAAATATTTTGGGGGGGCCCGGTATTGGCCCTATACATCCAGGGATGGGCAATTACTCCAAAAAGGGGCACAGTAGGTCTAGCATTTTAGTCCAACTGACGTTCTGGAAAATTCTTGTTTGAGCCTTTCTACAAATTATCAAAGTTACTGTTGCTGGAGTCAGATATTGTTTAGAACAAAATGAACGTGCGGCATTTTCCCACTCAACACAGCATCCTGTCTTGCTTTTATCACTTACTCACTGATTTTCTTTCTTGCAGGGGATGTTTTGACAGCCCACACAAACACTCATACACACAGATTTAGATGGTTTTCATTGTTGGTGACACAAATATTTTAATATCTTTATTTTATTATCTTAAACCTCTGTAGTGGCGAAATAGTTTGCCCAGAGAGGTTTCAGCATCTTTGTGTTGCCATGCCAATAGATTCTGCCATGGTTTATTTTTTATTTTTATTGTTTTTTTTCCAGCTGGATTCAGCAAGTGACCAGGTTACTGGCATGAAGCACAAGTTAGACACGGTGCTTGATCTCCTTCATTGGATAGAGGCAAGAAAAGGCACCGATTTCAGCAGCATTGTAAATTGCGGGACTGGAATAGAACAATAATCTTTGGCCTTGACAAAATCTCCCAGGAGTAAATGCTGTTGAGTGTACAAATTTTACTTGATTCTAATATTGCCCATTGTTTTAATTTTTACACTGATTTCAGATCTCAGTCAATGGCGAGTCGGCAGGCTGTCTGGTTCTTCATATGTACATACATTATAACTGTCTGTCCAGTCAGGTTGTACCTGGAAGGCATGTTGTACGATGTACAATGTGCAATGACAACAAAGCTTTCAATTCAAGAAAAATATTCAGATTTGTTGAGGCTACTAAATAGGGTTGTCTCACAGAATTTTGCGAAAATCTTCAGAGAATGATTGGAACGATACACAGAGGGTAGTCAGTCTTCTCCACTTGGCAGTTTACCAGAAGAGGGTCCACCTTGCTACGTTAATTGTCAAGGCTACCTTGACTGGTTCTAAGGTAAAACAATAATGGACATTTTTTTTCATAAATGAGTTCCAGGTGTCAAAATCCCCAGCATAATTGTTTTGGGCTGCCACCTGTGGTCCTCGAGTGTGGTGATCGGTAGCCAACATAACCGTTACCTTGAGGTCTAGCAACCATGAATTGTAATTCCACACGTCTTTGGGAATTAGCTAACACTAGCTTCAGTGGCAACGTTAGCCAATATTGGTTTTTGCTGCTGAATGGGGGTATCTCAATCATCTCAAAGTGGTCACACACTGAGGTTGAATTTGCTGGATAGATGCCTGGTCAGACTATAATGACTTGCTTGTTGAGTTTGTGTTTTAAGGACCCAGATGGAACATCAGTGTTGTGTTTGCCAGTCCTTTCAGTTTGAATCTTGTGTTTTTATAGATGAATATATACAAGTCACTTAACCTAACACGGCTTGGATGCAGTCTGGCATATTTCTACCTGCAATAAGCAAAAAAAAAAATCATGCAATGAACATCCAGTGTATCAGTAATTAGAATTTTTGTGTTGTCTTGTCAGATGTAAATTAGCATTGGTTTCGCTGTATGAGTGATCCAACACGTGTAGAGCTTGTTATTGGTATTTAAAAAAAAAGTGCGAGTGTCAACGAAATATTTTTGTTAATGTTATCGTCACCGAAAACAACATTGCTCATCACCCACGTCTGGCCACTCGGACATCACCATCATCATGTTTGCGGTTGGAACTACGATGGTAAGTTTTATCTTTGTGGGAGACGAGACTCATTATTAAGTGGAAGCAGAGCGGCTGTCAGACTGGCGTGCTACTAACAATTTAGTCCTCAACCTCTACAAGTAAATAGAATCCATTGTCAACTTCAGCCACCAATAACCTCATGGGGACAGGGTGGAGACAGGGCAAGACATTTCAGATTGCTGGGCCCTCATCAGTGATGGCCTTCGTTCATTTATTCTTCTATCCCACGCATCTCTTTAAGGGTTGATGGAGCCTATCCTATCCCAGCCAACTTCGGACGAAAGGGAGATTACACCCTAGACTGGTCGCCAGCTAGCCATAGAGCAGAAAGACAGATGAGCATTTGCACATAAAATTGGATTGCATTGGATTGGATAACTTTATTCATCCCGTAATCGGGAAATTTCTTTGTTGCAATAGGAAGAGGGTGAGGATGCAGGAATAGGAAAGGCATTATACACAAATAGGTACTTAATAGTAAGTTAATAAATAAATACATGAATAATCATACTACCACCAGCAGGAGTTGAACCCGTACCTGCCCTCGCCAAAGTCATGCGAGTGAACTTCCATGCCATCGGGTGACTTTTTAATAAAACCCATCGAAAACAGCGTTAAAAATGGCTTGCCTTTGACTGATATTTAAATAAATTTGATAAAGGGAACAATTGAAGTTTGGTAAACATTAGAATATTAAAAACGCAGGAAGATGGCAAACACTTTGATATCTCATTCTATGCATCTTTGCCTTGGGTGGATGTTTTCTTGTCACGTCATAAAGATCATCAATTGTGAGACACAAACACACTTTGTGGGAATAGATAATCGAACAACTCAGTCATGCAGTTATAAATAGAAATCATAAAAGCTTTTCAGTGGCCTGGCGGGTTGAGTGGTGTGCACGTCTGCCTCACAGCTGTGGGGTCCTGGGTTCAAATCCAGGTCGGTCCACCTTTGTTTTCCCCTGGCCCGCGTGACTTTTCTCCGGGCACTCCGGTTTCCTCCCACATTCCAAAAAAAAAAACATGGATGGTAGGCTGATTGGACACTCTAAATTGCCCCTAGGTATCAGGGTGAGCGTGAATGGTTGTCCGTCTACTCGTGCCCTGCGATTGGCTGGCCACCGATTCAGGGTGTCCCCCGCCTCTGACCCGATGACAGCTGGGAAAGGCTCCAGCACTCCTGCGACCCTAGTGAGGATAAAACAGTTCAGAAAATGAATGAATGAAAATTAAAAAAAACTCTCTTCAGAAAATGATCAAACCTTTGTATTGAGTTAGAAGAGGGTAAGTTTCTAGAAAATATGGATGAAACATTACTGCTCCCTCAGTGTTCATTCCAGATATCCTCACGCCCCTTCACTTGCTCTGTGTTTCTTTGACTCATGATTTCTTTATTAGCAGCATCTCATTAAATGCACAAGTGCCTTGAGGTCTTTAGGAAAGCCTTGCTTAACTACACTGGCATAAATAGGTGCCCATGAGACATGGAGTGATGCAATTCAATCCTCTGATGTATTTCATTGAGGACATTGGGTTCAGAAATTATAAATAACTTTTACATCAGACCGTTATCTTTAAATATGTACATCTTTTAATTGATATATAGGCTTTTTATGCTGTGTTTACTGCTTGTATAACTTTCACCTGACGAAAAACTTAACTGCTTGCAAATTTTGAATAGAAATATGACTTAACCTTGCCTGTCTCTCGTCTTTTAGTCTTAGTGGCTTCACCATCAAACTATAAAATTGTTATTTTTAACAATTCCAACCAACAAGGTATGACAAACTATAGTTAACAAGAGTTCTTCAAATTGCATAAAGTATCTCTCAAATGAATTTTACTCATTTTTACTTTTACTTTCTTTAAATTAATAAAGTTTAGATTTCGCATAAACTTTCCTTCCTGTAGCTTTTTTTTTTTCATCGCACGAAGGGTTCTCATACAAAGTCATTGTGCATGAGTTGCCTCGCATCAGGCACCACTAAGCTGAATTTTTGCGTGCCAGAGAAAATGGCTGAGTTCTGGTGTCTGAAGTCAGGTGGGATAGGCTCCAGCACCCCTTTCAATCCGTGTGAGGATAAGCGATACAGAAATGAATGTTTTTTTTGCTTCCCATTTGATGACTAATCTATACCTTACGGCCTATTCAATCTCTGACAGACACGGTGGCTTTATGTGCAATATAGGAAAGCTGTTGCAGCCCAGGCTCATTTAAGATGGATACATTTTTGCAGTTACAGTTCAGTGTGAAGTCACCCATGTCTGCTGGCCAACTCATAGAAATTATTTATGACTTCCTAATTTAAGACGAATAAATATAGCAAGTCTTATACCAGACTAAAGCATGGTTAAACTTTTATGGAGTGTTCCACAAAATGCTCTCTAAGTCATAGTGCAGAAGTCGTTTTACCAAGTGACCTTAATAACAACCAAACCCAAATACTTGTCTGGGACATCAACAATACCCAATGTACAACACATCGGCACAAAATACAAAATGCAGCTAACGGCTCAAAACATTTTCAAGGTGAAAAAAAATAGAATTATATCTGTTTGTACTAAGTATATTGAGAAGGAACCTCAATGGTCAAGGTTCCTATCACATTCTACTGAATTGCTTCTTTTTATGATTGTCCTACCAATGCTGGATTGTGGTGTCATTTTATCATTTAAAAAAAAAAAAATATATATATATATATATATATATATATATATATATATATATATATATATATATATATATATATATATATATATATATATATATATATATATATATATATATATATATATATATATATATATATATATATATATATATATATATATATATATATATATATATATATATATATATATATATATATATATATATATATATATATATATATATATATATATATATATATATATATATACGAAGCTTGTATGTTGATTTACTCGTATCTCAAATCACTATTTCCTTTAGAAATGAACTATATACAAATTAATTCGTTCCCACCCTCTGAAAAAACACACCAAAAAAACTGGATATTACAATGAATAAACCCTTTATTGGTTGTAATTCACCATCTAATAACAGAGTAACAGATAAACTAGTGGTTATGTTGTTTAATACTAAAATGAGACATTATTCAGTACAACAAGGAGTTTGCGGATGGGAGAGAGAGACTTGTCCGATGCGCTTTTAACATAACATACATTTTAAATTTAATTTAAATGAACCTAGATTCCTATACACAATTAAAAAAAAAGTTTTAATCTTATGTTACACTAAATGTAAACCTTCTTGTGCAATAACCAAAGAGGGGATCAAATAAAATTACACCGTGGCTTTTGAGGCGAACTTCTTCCTTCTCCATATGTTTTGGCGAGCCAGCTCAGTCACGCATACACTATTCATGTTTTTCGATTATTTCGTGCTTATTATTGATTGTCATCAAACACCTTTTCTTTGTACTAGCATTCAATGCACCGACTTGCTTTGGACCAATTGTTTCCCTTTATTCTGGACTGTCTAACGCAAAAAAACATGGTAAAAATGCAACCCTCTGCCCAGTGCTCGTAGAGACCTGTGCAGGAAGGAGATGCGGTGAGAAAGGAATCATAAGCAGCCTCATATCTCAAAATTTGTCTCATATCTCAAGGCAGATATTTGGTTGGAATTTTACATCTATCTCAAATTTATGGAATGTTGGAACACTCATATGTCAAGGTATTACTGCATTTAATATACTCATTTGCGTAAAAGATGGATTTCATGTGATTTTAATGGGGTACTACATATCTGATATGAATCAGGTCAAATCTGACAAAATATATCCTTCGCTGATGGCAAATAGTCAGATTCAATGGATTTTGTTTGCTGAAAGTGCTTTAAAAGTGGATTGTAAAAAATAGCCTCTGAGGAGTCAGAATCTTTAATAAGCCAAGTTACACAGAGTGAAGGGCTTTGTTTGTTGTTCCACATACTGCTGTTTTAGGCTCGATCAGGGAGGCAGTTTGAACTGTTGATGACTGATGGACCGCAAAGGTTTTGCGTTAACTAATCAAGTTGATTGATTTATTGGTCGTAGACATTTTTAGCAATTGGCCTATGTGTTTGGAGTGTCTAGTGACTCATATCTTGTTGACATGGAGACCAAAATAGCTGCCAAATGGAAGAGGGCACCGAGTTTACCCTTGAGACTCAACACAAAGATGAAGAAAAAGAAGAAAGACAAACTGAGACGTGTGACTCGAAGCGAGGGAACAGGAGAGGAGACCTTAGAAAACTATGACGATTTGAGTTACATAAGCAATCATAACAATACAATGAATCATAACATCTGATCCCCATGGGGAGTGGGTTAACCTGTTAGGGTCAAAAGATGAATTAGCAATCTTAAGGAAATACAAATACTTACATTATGCAATATGTATTAAAGGTCATCAGAGAATGATTGTGATGCACCACATGCACACTCAACAGTACACTCAGAAAATGGCATTTACGTGTGCGTCAATGAAAAATGTATATATATATACTGCACCTACTGCAGTGGGATACATGTATACTGCTATTTTTCAATTTTTCAAAGTTATTGTCACATACTTTGGACCAAATCACATGGAAACAAAGGGGCCAGGAATAGTGTTGGAAAATCAAAAGGTTTTAATAAAACAGACCAAAAACAAAGTGCAAACAAGAGAATCCAAAAATAGAAAGATGAATGAAAAGTAAGAGAATCAAATATACCAGACCAGGGCTTGGATGCACACCCAACATTGACGTGACATTGACAAGGACGCAACAAGAAATGAATGAACCATGGGGACATAAATACACAGACGGGGGTTTAACGCGTGGATCAGCAACTACCTTATTGGCTCACTGGAGCTTTTTTTTTTTAATTTTGAAAATGGAAAAAGGGTAAGGGAAATATTTTTTTTGTTTTAACATTGTTTATGTAGGCTTCTCAAATTAAAAATATAAAATGGAATTCAAAAACACAACATGGCTACTGTCCGCCATATCCGATAAACAACAAAAAACCTCTCCCCAAACCTTCTGCGCGTGTTCCGGGACCGAGCTCTAATGACAGTTCACTCGCATCTGAAATCAATTTTTCCAATATGAAATAACTAGGTAAAAACAAATTAATCTGTTCCATCCTCTGAAAAAAAACACCTAAAAATAGGATATAACATTGGAAAAACACATTTTTTAATTGTTGTAATTCACCACCTATACTCACAAATAAACAAATGCCTATCTAGTGGTTATAATTTGCAATAAAATGTGACATTTTAATGGACAGTGCTGTATGGAGTTCTTAACTTCGAGACAGACGGTAACGGCTAACAGCAGTGGCAGAAGGGGCAGGAAAGATTTGAAGGCAACATGTTCAGTTCGCTACACTTTTGTGACATGTAATATAATATATAATAATTGTAATATAATAATGTAATAAAATAAAATAAATAAATAAATAATAAAGTAATAAAATAAAATAAATAAATAAATAATAATGTAATAAAATAAAATAAATAAATAAATAATAAAAATGTAATATAATAATTTTCAAATTTAACTGAAATGAATTTAGATGACTATACACACAAACTTACATATATATATATATATATATATATATATATATATATATATATATATATATATATATATATATATATATATATATATATATATATATATATATATATATATATATATAAATAAATATATATATATATAGATATATATATAGATATATATATATATATATATATATATATATATATATATATATATATATATATATATATATATATATATATATATATATATATATATATATATATATATATATATATATATATATATATATATATATATATATATATATATATATATATATATATATATATATATATATATATATATATACATATATATATATTCATATATTTATACATATACATGCATGCATATGGTAGGTCTTAACACTAACACATTTTTTTGTTAAAGAGCCTGACAGCTGATGGGGGGAAGGATCTGCGGAATGAAAGCATTGTTGAAATTAATATATTTTACTCAAGGCCCGGCGGCTGAGGTACTCCGGTTTCCTGCCACATTCCAAAGACATGCATGGTAGGCTGCTTATTCTCTCAAAATTGCCCCTAGGTATGAGTGTGAGCGTGAATGGTTGTCAGTCTCCTCGTGCCCTACGATCAGCTAGCCACTGATTCAGAGTGTCCCCTGCCTTGTGCCCGAGAGTCAGCTGGAATATACCCCAGCACCCCCCACGACCCTAGTGAGGATAAAGTGGTTCAGAAAATGAATGGCTTTTTTACTTGATATCTTTTTAATTCAAAGTGGCAGTTCGAGTTGGCTAGGGTTACCCAACACCAGTTTACAACAATTCATAAATCAGCTGCGAGGAAAGTTTGCATAATCTTAAACACAGTAAAAAATGTTAGAATTTAAGTAAGATTATAAGACATCTAAGTCACTTGTCTTGTGGCTGGGCTGAGTGTGTGTGTGTTTTTATAATCAAATTATGGTTACCCTATCACCCTAGTACTGGTCATGCCAGCGAATCTAACGTCATGTTGTTCTGAGCCTTTTCTGGACACGAAACAAAAGTCGGTCTGTTGTTTGTGTCAGACAACAGTGCTGAATTCTAAAATAAATGGACTCTGCTCACTACACGCAGATTTATTGAGCTACAGGTGTTCTCTATTTACGCAAGAATTTGTCTGTTAAACCAAGAATCTATTATTCCTGGTCTGGTCAACCGAGGTCAAACTGTATCTGGATCTCTATGTGAAGCTCACTAACTCTCAAGTTTCTTGTAATTTCCTTTGGAAAAAAGTAATGTCAAAGAGAAATTGTACCATACGGACAGATGGTTTCAATCAGAGCCTTGGTGTTCATCTGAAGGACATCAGACATTTGTCACTGAATAGTATTGAGAATGAACAGTGGGCACTGTGGTGATGCATTTGTCATTACAAGAATATAGTTGGATGGGTAAATAACACTGTGTACTCATACGGACAGAAAGGATGACTTATATAGGACTACAGCAATACTAGACCGTCATATAGACTGTCATAAGACCACAAATGCTTTTGTCTAAAGAAAAATTATACCTGAATGCGTAGAGCGTATCCTCTGTATTTTAATTCCACCATTGCTTACAACACTTGGATCTTAAACACATGGGTAAGTGGTCAGGAAAATGAATTAACTTTTGGCTCTAACTAGCAAATGTAGCTTTTGGCTTCAACATGAGCAATTTTCCCTCTATTGTTACTAGGAAATTACAATATATCCATGAGCAACCTTTGATATGAGAACATTAGCTGAACGCCTTAATACTTTCCATTTCTGGGTCATCATGTTCACACAAGCGTCATCTATTTGAATCAGTACAAGCCGGTCCCTTTTATATTAAGTTCTAGTTATTTTGGATTGGAAGTTTCTCGAGGATCACATTTGCAATATGAAAGTGGTGCAAATGAAACATACACGACGTCGAAGCACGTTGAGACCAGAATTGCAACACGATGATGGACAGTGCATCCTCAAAGGCTTCTTTAACTGCCTGAAGTTTACAGCATTATACATTGGTTATTTATATAAAGTAATAGAAACAAACAAGCACTTTATTCCACAGATTTGCCAATGAAGTCTTTATTTTAATCCCTTTGCCTCGGATGCTCCTTATTTTTGTCAGAAGACACATTTATATTTGTTGCATTCTAGAAGCGGCATAGTGAATGAGGAGTTAGCACGTCCACCTCACAGTTCTAAGATTGAGCATGCGAACTGTGTTCATATTCCAAATGTCACCTTAGCATACATGAAAGTAATGTTGAGAAACTCAGACTCATAAAACTTGGGTGTCTGTTGTCCATTTGTCTTCCTTTTCAGTTGTCTCCAATGATCGAAAGCCTTCTGAATTTATTGTGATTACATATTTAACATCAGGAAAATTAGCTTTTTTTTTCTTTCTTTGCTCTATTTGTTAAGGGCGTTGTTAATTCTGAATGTGAAAGTTTAATTTTCGTAGCCCAGTGGAAACCTGGAGGAAGACAAAGAACTTATGTGGTAATTGGCTGATTGGTGGAATGCAGGTCATCTGATGTGAACATAGATAAATATAATTTAAACGTGCTAGGTATCAGCTTTTAACGTGGGGTAAATCTCGATTCAGCTGTTGAGAAATGTGTTGTGAGTATTGAAAAAAAACATGTATCTTTAATGTCTATTAAAATAGTCACGCCATTTGATGAAAAATTGTAGTCTAATTCTTACATGTGGCTCATTTAACGTAGAAACTGTTAACTGTTTGATTCGAGTTTGAAATTGAAACGTATATCTAAATTTGACTTGACTTGTTTCAGGCTCATATACACTAATTTCTTTGAAAATACTACATTGTAGCGCTTGCTGTTTGTCATTCCAGTTTTACTTTAGCATGTCTGTTTTTTCAAAATTACCTTAAGATCTTAAATGAAGTTGGAATAGATGCACACAATTTTGTGTGTGAGTCAGAATTATAACCTTTTCTAACAAAAGAAAAGTTTGGCTTTTATGACTCATTGAATTAGAAATACACTTTCCCTTTTGCTCACAATCTTTTCCTATTGTGGGACTAACCGTTAAACATTGTCCTTATGGACTGTGACATAGTGAAGAGATATAAAAATAAAACATCTTATTTTGGTTTTAAAACCATCCAGAATGAATGTATTTTTGATGTATCAAATTGAAGGACCCAAACTAAATGTTTGCTGTAAAACATTTCAAAAACATTTCACTGTTAGCGTTAACTTCAATGTGATGGATAATAGTCGTTAACTTCTATTCTTCTAGTATAAGACGGGAGTTTGAAAAGAGTTCAAAAGTGAGGTTGGAAAACTTAAAATGGAATTAACTTCATCACAGGGTAAAAATGCAAAACACTCCATGTGGATGTAAGTAAAATGAGCATGAGAGATGAAAACAGTGTTAAGCACTAAGAAACACTAACCACTGTGGGGTAGTGTTTCCCTTCATACCAAGCCAGTGACTTCTACTGTGTTAAAATAGTGAAATTTAAACATAAAAGTCCACTTTGAGATGAATCGCATATTATCGTGTGGTATGCTTTCTTATTACCCTACGGTGTACAAAACCTGGATTGCTACTTGTTGGGATACTACCGTCCACAACTACCAATTCAATTCAATGTCTATCTTTTTTTACATTTAAAACCAGTCATGTGGTGTAGTGTTTATTATCTTCCACATCTGTCTTCTCCCTGTGGTGTGAATGGAGGTTTTGTGTTCTGGATTTGAGTGGGCACCAATTTATTATTGCTGGTGACCAGCCCAAAACAGAGTTTCTCTTATAATGCATTACTATGGGATATCGCTCCATTTTGCAGTTTCTGAACCACTTTATCCTCATTAGAGTCACTGGGGGTGCTGGATCCAATCCCAGCTGACTTCGGGTCAGAGGCCAGATAACCTGAATTGATGGCCAGCCAATGGCAGGGCACAAGGAGATAAACAACCATTCACACTCACACTCATACCTAGGAACAATTTAGAGTGTCCAATCAGCCTATCATTCATGCTTTTGGAATGTGGGAGGAAACCAGAGTACCCAGAGGAAAACCCACGCAGGCCCAGTGAGAACATGCAAAATCCACACAGGTGGACCGACCTGGATTTGAACCCAGGTCCCCCACTGTGAGGCCGACCCGCTAACCACTCAGACGCATGTCCGCCATTCAAATAATGCAAAACTATTTAAGGAGCGATAGTCTTCCTTATACAAATGCCTTCTGCCTTGTATACATCTACCATTTTATCAGCACCAAACCAAACCAAGACCATCACGTTACCTCTATTGGGGGGGGCTTGAAGAGTGCCTGCTGGCATCTGTCAGGAATGGTGGTTGGTCTAAATACATGGTGGTCAGTTACAGTTCATCCAAGTGCCCGCTGAATTTCTCACAGAAGACAATAAGTTACAACTCCATGTCACCAAAATATGTATTCACACGGGATTCCTTAATGTATTTTGGGCTTGTTTAATAATGCACAGCATCTGCCAAAGAAATCATAAAACGTTAATGATAAAAGATTAAAACTTCAATGTAATATTGTTTTTAATTCTTAATCTTAACATCTGTTGCCTAACATTAGCTTCGTGACACACAAGTATATTTTGAATGTTCATTTATTTTAATGGTTTATTAAATAGTTTTATGATATTTTTTTCTCATTTTTTTGTATCTTCACACTTTTCATACAAAATTGGGACACTGGTGAAGATTGGGCACTTTGGGTATTTTTTTTTACTTTTAAGTGCACCCTTTGTGATGAAAAATGTGCCACATTGTGTTTGTGAGGTTTATTATTGTTGAATAACAGGAATTGCAATCATTAATAAGGGGAGCAATTGGCCAAGGTTGCCAGCCAGGTATGTTTAAATAAACCAGCGCGAGTTGCGTCTCTAAAAACAGACACTCACCATAAATGAGGTTATGGAACTTGGGATGTCTGTTACACAAATGCAACAAACTTTGCAGAAGGGAGAAAATATTCACTGATTTCCTCATAATTTGCTGCGGCCCAATAAAAACTAAGCATGGGTCCGTAGCTGGCCCGCATTCCTCAGTTTATAAACAACTGGACAATCAAGGAGGGGTAAATCTTTTTCCTTTCATATCTTTTTTTTTACTAACTAAGGCACGCAGAAGTTTCACCGTAGAAAATACTTTTTCGTATACTTTCTGCTCTTGCAGGCTTGAAAACGGGTCCATTTGATCCGTAACATAATAGGAAGGTTAAAGGAGCACGCAGGCACTCGGGTGCAGTTTTTAGTTTGACACAGGCAGGCAAACAGTCAGCCAGGCAGGCAGGAAGGAAGGGCCCTGTGCTCCAGGTTGTCCGGTAGGGTGCCTGCAGAGCTTCACGCATGCTGTTGATATCAGTACTACTGAGGAGCATTAGGAGCCGAGCGTGCGTGAGGGAGGGAGGGCGCAAAGCAAAGCAAAGCAGGGTGGAAAATAATTGTTTGCTCCGCTCAACTGACGCTTCCAGAATTCACTTGAGCGAACCTTTGAGATTTCGGCACGGACGAACAACCGCCGCTCGGTTTGTGGTTATTTAATGGGGCGACAAGGAAAGCTACCGCGGCTGTCGCCATCAATGCAACTTTATTTTGACGGACTAATGCGACGTTCTGGCGTTGTGTAATTGTCTCTGGGTGAGGAATATCGCACGTTTTTTCGAAGACCATGTCGCTGTTTGAATAGTAACTACTCACCTAACCTGGCATTTTCGTGGTACAGAGTGCGCGGTCGCTTAACTTCGATCAGGCTACCTCTTTTCATGACGATCCACGACGTTGATAAGACCATAAACAAAGCCCCCCTGTTTTGAAATTCTTATTTTGGAGTCACCTGAATCGACTTGGGGGGAAATGGCTTTTGGGTTGTTCTGGATCTGTTTGTGGTGCTTTCTTCGTCCCGGAGCCACCGGCCAAGGACCGTCGACTCCGGTTGTTTGTCCCCCCTCATGTAGCTGCGATGAAGATGGAGGTGCGGATTGTTCTGGGAGAGGACTGACGACCGTCCCGGCTGGCCTCAGTGCGTTCACCTACTACCTGTAAGTTTTCGCCAAAGTCCACGCCGAAATTCTCCTGTCAAAACAAGCCGATTGCCAGAGAAAGCTTCTGGCTACACGCAACATGAATGATCTGATTAACATAGGCTCATTTAGTGTTGTTGTTGTGTATCAATAATGGGTTGTTAGGATACTGACAACTTTCCATTTCGACAGGAACGTCTAGAAAGTGGTTTTATGAATTCCCCATGGTTGTGCTTTGGGGTGAATTGAAGAATATTTCCTTAGATAACTTCTTTATTAGTAACAAGAAATGATGCCAGAACCATTGCACACACAAAGTGAGGTTCTCATCTCATATTCTGAACCGCTTTATCCTCATTAGGGTCACTGGGGTGCTGGAGCATATCCCAACTGACTCCAGGTAAGGGGGGCCAGCCGATTGCTGGGCACAAGGAGACGGACAACCGGTCACGCTCATATCTAGAGGGAATTTAGAGTGTCCAATCAGCCTACCATGCATGTTTTTGGAATGTGGTTGGAAACCAGGGTACCTGGAGAAAACCCACACAGGCCCGAGGCAAACAGGCAACCTCGACACAGGTGGACCAGCCTGGAATTGAACCCATGTCACCCACTGTGACGCCAAAGTGCAAACCACTCGTACCACCAGGCCACCCAGACAACATGAGGTACTTTGGGCAAACTACATAATATGAGTCACTTTAACACATTTCATACTAATACAAGTAATAATGTGAATCAGTTATCGGAACACAACGGGACCGCAGACTGAACTGCATTAGAGCCTTGTTACGCTACATTAAACTACAACCATGTTAATAACCATATGGTCAAATCCAAAGTCTGAAATATTGATAACTTTTCAATGGGAAACATAATAAACACTTAAATTTGGTAGATCTTTGTCCTGCTCTAATGAAATAAAACCTAAGTCATTAGGGAATATTTTCCACCATTTCTCATCTTGGCTGAGATGGTAGATTTATTTTTATTTTTTTAGTCAAAGAATGCTGCTGCGCAATAAAGGAGTTATGGGGGACAGAGAGAAAGAACAGCAAAGATAAAACATGATTAAATTCACATGTTCCCAAGTGTAAGAAATGGCTGTTTGTAGTAATCATTGTTTGTACCTGTATAAAAAGAATATGCTGGAAATGTTTGGTTTAATGTATTTTTTTTTTAAACAGAAAGTCAACAATGCCATTTTAAAACATTGTAAATGTGTATTTCTCCCCCAAATGTCAACTTGTAAATGCAAATCTTTCACGGCCTCCATTTAAGAAAAAACAAACAGAAATAATCAACCTAACCCACAACTCCCTTTTCCAAAACACCATGGATTCCATTGATGATTTCACACACTATAAAAGATACTCAGGTTGTTTCACAATATCTTGGGTTTAATAATCAACTTGTTTAACCGCCTTGGTGAGTGCGTTGAGAACATTTCCTTGCCTGTATTGGAAATTAAACAAATGAAGCAACTAGCCACAAAAAACATGATTCCATTGAAACATATTTCAAATGCATTATTTTTTTTATTATATTACTTCAATTCATTTTGCTTTTGGAACTTTACTCTGACTGGTAAAAATTGGTAGGTGGGCCAGGTGTGTCCTAGACTTGGGACTTAGTACTACGTACATGCTTTGCTTATACAATTTAAAGAACTTCAAATTCAAATCTATATAGAAAATACTTAATAATAATAGAGGTCAGAATTTTAAAACTTTTCAACAGCTTAATGATGCATGCCTGTTCAAAATACAACATCAATCTTAAAGATCAGAAAGCTCTTGTGTTTATAAATAGTGCAAAGTAAAACAAATGGTTTAAAATGGTTATCAAGGCAGACTCTTGGAAAAATCTTGGGTCTCATTACTTCTTTAATGGAATCATCGTTGTGGCTAGGGGGTTATACATTTTATTTTCTGCTTTACCTCATGAAAAAAATTCTGCTTTTGTCCCCAAACAGCAGAACCAACATTAGTCTGGTCGCCATTGTTAGGAATGTTTTCTGAAAAGTAAACAGAGGAAGTCAATTTATATACTAGTGTCGTCCGTCAAGACACGATGTCACAGTGGGCGTACTCTTTAGTGTCAAAGGACTTTTTCACAATTTTTGCTTCATAAAGAGTACTCTGTATTATTCAGTCTCACATTGAGATCTTGACAAGAAGCAGACTTTTGACATATAAAGGTGTTTGCAAGCACTCGGCTGTTTTTTTTGTCTCCGTGATGTTTTCATACTTATGTATATGAACTTCTCTGATTATTTTGTCACATTTTCTTACATTTAACACCAAGATACTTCAATATGTAGTTGAAACTCTGAGGATTGTGAAAGGTTGTTTGTCCCCACTCCTTGCTTTTCCTCATTTGTTCTCCCGTAGTCTTGAACTTTAGTTGTCCTCAACCACTCCCTCTGCTTTTTGTATGTTGAGTGGTGGGGTTTGGGGATCGTGATGGATTAGTGAGACATATTGCAGCTGCAAGAGTTATTTCTCTCTTGGTTAATGCCTGCAATAGTCATTTTACCCATATGGGAAGAATAAATGATGTGCTTTTTTTTTTGGTCATCTGTAATACTTCTGACTTTAGTTTGTTTTTCTTGTCTCGGGCCCAGTCACACTTAAAATTTGATCTCCATTTAAAGGTTTTACTTTGACACTTCATCCCTTAAGAGCGGTGCCAATTGAATCAAATTATTTGCCAAGTCTTGTGCATGACTACTGAATATCCCACGACTGTAACAATACATACATTTAGGATATGATTTTTAGCACGATATTATACACACGTCAACAAAAATTAACCTTAAGCAAATTATGTCCCCCAAAAGACCAATGACGAACCATACGTGCCCACAATCTTTAACAAAGTATGGTCCGTCATCTGCTATTTTGTACCAGACCGCAAGGCGAATCTGGCAGCACTGCTGTACCTACATACTTGCTGTACGTGTTCTTTGTACAGTGGTACACTGTTTCAGAAGCTCTTATTTGTACCAGTACCAAGGGTTTGGTATCTGATAAACAGGCGTTCGGCATCAGCACACTGTGTGGATGGCACAATGGCACCTGTGTACTTTGGGCATAAAGACCTTTAAGACAAGCGAAGACATCTTGCTGCATGTTCGCTATGAGTGTCGGAGGGGATTTCCCATGGATGCAGATTTCTGAGCATTAGGACACTTGAAAATTTGCTCAATGAAACTAGTATATATCCGTTTTATACAGCTGTTGTAGTCTCACCCTACTTCTTGCAATACTAAAAGTAAAGACACTTTCTAGTTAAATAATGAAAAATAAATACACTTATGCCCAGGACTTTGCTTCCTGGCCACCGCTCGGGTATGACTTTTCCCATCGTATTGCCCTCTGTGTCCTTTCACCTCTCCAGTATGCGGGTAAATTATCAAACAGTTACCAGTCTGCTATCATAAAAAGGTTGGAGCTTACTCGGTAATTGATTCATTAGGTGGTTAATGTAAACCTTACAAAACTGCCAACTCCCATGAAACTTTACAGAAGAGGTCGAAAACTATCAACACGTTCGGGATGTGTGAAATGGAGAAGCAATGTACCTATGAAGTATTTAAAATGGGCACGGGATACCCAAATAGTTTGTTTGGTGGAGTGCAATTCTTCCCTTTTACGAAGCTGAACACACGACAGGAGAAGTGCCTTTAATCGATTAAACAGTGTGGACGGCCGCACTCACAGCTATGTCTCCAAAATAAACAGGAACACAGTACATGTGCACTAAGCCAATGGTTCCCAACCTCTGTGCCGCGGAGCGATGGTCAGGGGTGCCGCAGGAAATGATCAGCCAAGAAGTCTTACATTGTAATACTCCTAGAGAAAAATCTTAAAATTACGAGATTAAAATTGAAATGTGATGAACATTGCGTCATACGTTGTACTAATACAAGATTCAAACAATAGTCATTTAGTTGCTTACTTTTATGCAAGATGAACATCAACCTTTGGCGACATCGGGTCTGTGCGAAAAAGTGGATTTTTTAATTACATTTTTGGTGGAGTTATTTGATTCCTGTCGATAAAACTTTGATGAGTAAAACTTTATATTGTCAATGTAGGCGGTTTTTAATGAGACTTTCAGATGTTGGTTTGTTTTGGGATTTTTTTTTTCAATGCAAAAAGTGTGCCGCAGCAAGGTTGGTAAACACTGCTCTAAGCTATTGCCTGAGGTCTAACTGGCTACAACTATGTTGCCTAACTTGCTTTAGTAGAGGCAAGTGTATTTTGAAGTCGCTCAATCACAAATAAGATGAACATGAAACGACAATCAAGTAAAAATAATAAAAAGTGATAAATCAACCAAACACAACAATTCTCATCTGAAAAAAAGTTTTTTGGGAAGAAATAGTGTCGTCCTTGGCAAACAGTAAAGCAAAAATAAAACACATTCATGCTTTCTACATCAAAACTATTTAGTTTGTCTAATCCTCAATTTTTTTTGGTTTTGTAACATCATTCATAAAAGGTGTACAGTAATCCCCTGGTTATTGTGTCGTCACTTATCGCGAATATACTACTCTGCGATTTTATTCCGCTATTAATAATTTAAAAAGTTTATAAAAATGTGAAAATCCACGCTGAAACTCGAAAGTGGAACGCACTCTTGCTACTAGGACTCAGCACTGAAGAAAAGAAAAATAAATTGTTAATAGGGTTGACCTTAACCCTAACATATGTCTGGTCTACATTAACCGCGATATTTGAGGGATTACTGTAACAAGAATTTGCATAGATGTAGCACATGTATGAAATTAAAAAAAACTGTATTCTACCATATTTTTTTGTACATGAACGTGCACTGGGTTGACCGGAGTAAGTAGCGTGTCGGCAAAAATGAAACCATCGGGTCAAGCGGATAGGGTCATGCAAAGTGTAGAAAATTTTAAATTGAGTCCAAAAAAAGGCGCACACTGACTGATTGGGTGCAGCCTCCATTTGAGAGAAAATTTTATACTTTTAAGTGTACCCTAGAGTCGTGAAAATAAGATAGTTGCCAGCAAATGTCATTGCAATATGATGTAATTCACATGTGTACTAAGCAACACACTTCTTTTTTGCTAATTTCATCTGTAAACAAAGATATACTTTTTAATTTCCCCTTGTCAACATGGCATGTCGCAGAAATGCTGTGAACAGTAGAGTTTTTTTGCCGTGCTACTTCCCAAGCGTGCTTTGCAGCATTTTATCATACATAGCTGTGCTTGTGCTTACTTAACTTGTCCTTTCCACAATGTTATAAGTGTGTTTGCCTTGGCTCACAAATGGGAAGTTTGATGTGTGTATTGAATTTCATGATACCATGAAAATGTGTTGTGTGGGATCATCACAACATGCAACTTCTCAAATGCAAAGCTCAAGAGAGTAACACAATGGTTGTTTTTATTTTTTTGTAGGAATATTATTATTATCTTTTTTTTTAAAACATAGCACTGACTCGACAAAACCACCTCTGATAATGCACGAATATCATCTAGTCTGCGTTGATGTTCAATCACTGTCGAGTCTTGTACTTTTGTTGTAGTCTTTTATATTGCCCCTTGAATTTTTGATAGGGATAGATACAGTACTGTGAGAAAATAACATCTTTTACCAATATGTATTTTAGCAGGTCTTTATGCCTATCAATCATTTTTATAGGTTACCGGATCACGCAGAGCTTCCTTTTGTTTTCCAGAACAATGGCAAATGTTTGACAGGAATAAAGCAGCTACATTTAACACTTTCACTGCCAGCAACTGAGTTACCATCAAGATATTTTCCTATTACAATATCTGAGCGATTTTCCACTGTCTCATAGTGTGTTTTAAAGCAAAATATCCGCTAGGTAATGTAGTTCGATATAAGATATTGATTAAATTAGCAATTTAACAGAGTGTGACATTTCCATTTTTTTAAAGAGCAGGTTTAGTTACATTTTTTTTTTGGCTACATGAGAAAACACATGGGATTGATATTTAGTAACAACAGGCTGTATAGTAATTTAGTCTAGTCATCATTAATCACAACTACATTTTAAGTGCCCTGTTTAATATATCTTAGCATGGATAGGCCAAGGACCTTAATGAGTAAAGCAGTCCGAAAGTGAATGAGCACGTCGGTAAAAACTTGCGACTTCACAGTTCCGTATGTTAACCTACATACTAAAATATGCTTAGGAATGTGTCCTGCTGACTACATGTGGTTACAGCCTTACCTAATTCCTTCCACTACTACTAAAAAGGAATCAGAATTGAGATGTTGCTTGTAAAGTAACTGGATCACTGGGTAGACAGGAGATGGATCGTAAGGACATTGAGCATTCTGGAATTGGACCCTCATGTAATGGTGCTGTGTGTAAGCGTATGTCATTGGGAATGCAGAAAAGGTGCAATATGATCCATGCTGAATTTCAGGCGCGCACACAGGTTATCAAGTGATCTGGCAATGAAATTCAAGATAACCTAATTAAGAGTAAGCATTAAAGACAGGATGGTGCTTGATTTGTACATTCTTTGGTAGCCATGTTTTTATTTATTTATTTTTATTGTGAAGTAACTGCAAATCTCTGGTCAAGAGTATCATATTTCCCTTGTCAGTAGTCTGCACCTTTTTAACTTGAAAGTCTTGTATATTGTTTTGTCAGTTCCTTTGATTAATTTTCTGGATCAATACAATGCATCTCTACTCTTCTCTGTTCTGCTTTTGTGTGGAAGCAAATCACGTCCTGTGTGCATATTTGTCATGCTGCTACATGCTTATCTCAAGGATAGATTGAAATGTAAAAATCCCTGCAGCAGAAAGCTTTTTTTTGTTGCTTTTTTTTCTCTTTTAAACCAAAGTTTTTTTGGAATCTTCTTAATTTCCAAAACAAACATTAATACTGAATTATACACCACTGGCCACTTTATTAGGTACATCTTACTAGTATCGTGTTGAGCCCCCTTTCCCTTCTTACCTACCGTTTGCTGACTCCGGCATTTTGATTTAAAAAATGTAATATAATCATTCTTCAGTGGGTCCTAATTGATAATAGCATCATGTAGTTGCTGAACATCCATGATATGAATTTTGCATAACACCACTTAGGAAAGGTGCTGTGGATGCCATTTGAGTACAGTAAACTCATTGTCATGTTCAAGTAAACACTGAGACGGTTCAAGCTTTTCGACATGGCACGTTATCAGGTGGAAGTAGCCACGAGAAGATTGGTACACACTGTGGTGATAAATGGATGAACATAGCAAAAATTTTCAGTTAAAATGTGGAACTGCAGTGTGTAAGTTCAAACTAAATATCTTAAGAAAAGTAAACAAGATACTTATTTGATAGTGTAAACAGAAGCATCCCCTTTACTTCTGTGAATTCTTCTATTCTATACTAAGTCACTCACATGTCCAGATAAACACACAACATAGCTTGTAGCTCAAACCAAGCATATCAAACAAACTAGGCATTAAAAACACTTTTGGAGGCGCACGTGTTCAAATTTTGGATTGAAAAATCTTGTTTGTTGACGTGACAGTATTCGATTGTAAAGTGGTGCCTCTATTTATGACATTATTTGGTTCCGAAAGTTGTTTTGTATCCCACATTTTTCGCAATTAGAGACGCATTTTACATGTAAAACCTGTGATCCGTTCTTAGGTCCCCAATACTACCAACTAAGATATTTTTAAGAAATTGTCCAAGTATACACAGTGTGTATGAAATGTGTGAAAAGCATTAAAGAAGTTAAAAAAAATAAGACATTTACAGTATATTAAGGCTTAATGTATAGTATTTTTTTTATCTTTATGTGATTGATGGCTTAATAATTAAGCCAATAATCAAATACAAAAACATTTCATTGTTGGTCATCAAGGCCGGTTGGGTGCTGTCGTTTGCAAGTGCGTTTGTGAGAGAGGAGACAAATGTTTCACAACTAAAAACTTAAGAATCCATCTGTATAAACACACAACTTTTGTGGGGCTCATGATGAGAAAAAAAAGGATGAAGGTGCTTAAAGTACACTTTAAAAACTCACAAAACAATGTGTTAGAACTCCGTCACGACAAATGGCGGTTTAAGGGACAAAGTATCGTGGAGATGCAGATGCCTCCTAGCCAATGAGAGTCAAGTAAGGCGTTGGGAGATAGACAATGACAGCGCAACTCTTTTGACAATTTAACATTAAAATATGGCTTACAGGTAGTCAATTATCATTTCGGGGTTGTTTGAATTCTCTGAGTTTGCATTTTGTGACTTCAGTTTCTTTCGTGTCATGAGGCAAAATTATCCCATGTATGTGGAGATATTTGTATGTAGAGGCACTACTGTCTATTTTAAAAATTTCCAATCTTGTTTAGACTAGAAAGTTGCTAAAAAAGTATTATATTAGACATAGTTACTGTAGCTTAAGGGTCCCCAAACCGGTCATCAAGGCCCGTTGGTTGCTGTTGTTTTCCCACACTAATCCAGCATGGGCAGCTTCAGCAATACAGTAGAGTTTTCCTTTAAACAAGCAGCACCTGACTGCAATTTGGATTAGACACAAAATTGGTGAAAAGGTGTCTTCTTGTTTGGTTCAGAGTCAATCTTGCACCCACTGTGGGCCAATGTAAAATACTATGCAGCCTAGACACGTCAAGTCAATGCCAGACTTTCGGGTCAACAATGCATCATACTAAATGTTTACATTAAGACAAAATATGTTTTTTAGATATACAAAATGTCTTAATGCAACTATCCCTCGGACTCTGCTTCTGTTAAACCCTGGCGAGCCATTTTAATATTGAATTTTGTGGCTATAGCATTCCTAAAAAAACAGATCAAATAGTAATAATATTTTTATTTCTTTTCTACAGAGACCTGAGCATGAACAACATTACTGAGCTTCCAGCAAATGCTTTCAAGAACTTCCCTTATCTGGAGGAGCTGTGAGTGGATGCATTCTATTCTTTCATTAGTGGTAGAAAGTGACACAGTGCAATGTTGACATGTGGGTGGGTGGGGAAAGAATAAATAAGCATAGTGTGTGTACTCTTACAGAATTATTGAGTAGGAACATAAATTTGACGACTGCTGACTAGAGCTGGTAATTGGGTGTGGGTGCAGGTTGTTGTTCCAACCGGTCCAACACAGACAGTTTAACGAATAGGATTTCTGCTGAAACAAGTAGCACCCGACTGTAATCCACTACTTGTACTTCTAAGATACCAGATTTGTGGAAAGGTTTCCTCTTTATACGTTGGAACGAAAGCATGCAACCACTGCGGCCCTTTATGGGATAGTTCATTAGTCAGAATAGGATGCCGGCGGGTGCCAAGCTCCCTGATTACAATAATTTGACACGATAAGCTAAAGAAAACTTGGTAAAACGAAAACTTTACATGCCCTGGTTTTAAAGCCACGGGCACACTACAAGCAAACTAAACCTGTGTGAATTTGAAGGTGTTTAGAATTATTTCACCTCATTAACTACTGTATTTTCTCCCATATTAGCTGTATTTTTGCAAAAAAAAGATGACTAAATCGAGGGTACGGCTATGCTTGTGCACAAAACTACAAGTTGACAAAGACGAAACGCCATAACGCAACACAATGCAGTCAATACGTCTTTATTTCAAAATAGAGAAAAGATAAACAGATAAAATGCTAAACAATACTTTTATTTCTTGTTGGAAAGTGACAACTGTTGCAGTAATATGAACCATCGAAACAATCTCGATATTTCGACATTAGAACCAATATGGCTGCCACAACATCTTAAACTTCTGGTAAGAAAATTGTAATTTCTGTCATTAAAAAGCATCCAATGTTCCTCAAGATAGACTTCCTTCGTTTTTCAAATTGAATGATTTGATATTTTTCATTTACAAAGACAGGCATATTAACTTCCTTATGATATTAACCCAAATAAATTGCAATCCAGCAGATGATTCTCATACAGTATCTCAGAAATACCATGTGCAATGATTTTTCTCAAGATTGTCCCCTTCAAAGTAACACATATATACTGCCTATTATAACCATCAATATGGAGGTGAAATTGTGAATCCGCAGTGTCTAATACCAGATAAACTGTAACATTCAACGATTTTAAAGCAATTTTAAGGGTGCGGCTTATATGCGAGAAAATACGGTATTTTGTACATAGGTTGTTAACTTTACTGGGTTTTTGTTTTAAAATCAGGATCGCTGTAAAATAAAAAAACACCTTGGTTTTTTAATCACATATTTGCATTATATCGAGGCAGCAGAAGAGCAGGAAAGGTGAAAATTTTTGAAGGGGAAAGACTTTTTTTAAATATTCTATAATGTCTAGGGCAAGTTTTTATTTTGATGAATTTTATTCATTTTCTCTGGCACATTAAAAGCATTTTATCTTTGACACCCTCAACCTTCATTTTCCGCTTCACACCCAGCACCCAACTTGTTGCCGGGGTTTTAACCTTGTCAGACTTGTACATTGCTGAGTGATAAATCTGTTGCTAATCTCTCAGGCCTAATGGTATACTTGGAATATGTGTCTCACTCAACTTTGCCCATGGAGACACACTGTCTGAACAACTCTTGTTGGAAACAGGAAAAGCGGTGTCCCTGCACACTTTTTTTGTGTTTTACGGGATAACTTTAAGGCGGAAAACTGTTAAAGAGAAGTCAATGGCTACATTCACAAGCCGTGATATACATTGGTTCCATTCTTCAAAAATACTGCTGGTCCAAAATAAGCAAAGTAATTTTGAGAGGTGATACCTGGAAGTCCTATAGTTCTAATCTTGTTTGGGTGACAGACAAAGTGAGAACAGGCCCTGACATAGATTCCTTTGACACCTCTGGCCCCTTTTTTTAGTGTGATACATTAAACCAAATCTTAGGTGCTGACACAGTTTCATTTTAAGGGTTCACTTTTTCTCTGAAATAAACAGTTTGGCTCATCTTTAAACTGTTGCTTGATTTTACACTAGATCTATACTTGATTTAATTGTTTTTTTTCTTGTAGGAGACTTGCAGGTAATGATTTATCCTTCATCCACCCTGAAGCCTTGTCTGGACTGCATCAGCTCAAAGTCCTGTAAGTATCCACCCTCCATGACACCACTACTGTTAACACTCTCATGTAGATAAAAACCCACACAGTGACACTGTGAAGCTTTTTCCACCCACGGGGTGGGGAGAAATGTAAATCTTTCACTATGTTGTGGTGCAACTTTGAGGTAGTTAGTTATTGATATTCCACAACTTTGATTCAGTCTTACCCAAATAAGCATAAGTGTTATTTTTTTCTTTAAATCCCCTTACCCAACAACCGTTTATTACTAACATACCTTGTGAAAAGATTAGTTTGGCAGAGCTGCCAACTTTGCCGGAATTTACCCTGGACAAGCAACGCAAACTCCGGGGGTACTGACAACCTTCCTAAACTCTGGAAATCCCCCCCGAATGTTTTTTTTAAGCTACTTCAAATTTCAGTTTTAAATGCCCCATATCATCACTACGGCTTCCACCATTTTACATCCGCATTTGATTCAACTGCACCGTAATCCGGACGAATTCGGTAACACGAGTGAGTGCATTGTGAATCATCCGAATTACAAGTTCTGACAAATGATTCGTCTTGTGAGACTTCAATGTGGCAATCGATTTGGAATTAATTGCATTGGTAGCCTTTTTCACTTTAGCATTTCATTTTTTCTTCATACGGGACTTAAGTATAAATAAGGCTGACTAAACCACCAGTCTTTTGTTTCGAAACAAATCCTATCAAGTAGGATTTCACAGCGCTGGTAAATCTTACCAATTTGCCTGCTCAGGATAAGTGCAAAATGGATGGCAATTTGGATGAAACTTCTAAGAAGAAATCCAGACACTCGCAGAAGTTCTTTCGTTCGTATTCAACAAAATATACCATGTTGAAGCCATCTCCAAAAAGACCGACATTTGCACATTGCACAACATGCAAGTGCGACTTCAGCGTGGCACAGGTTGGAAATAGTGACAGTAAGACGCACTCAGAAGGATGCAAACACATACATGTACTTATTTTCATTCCACTTTACTTTTTCAAAAGCTTCCAAAACCACAATATTTCAGTTCATGTAAACACATGATAATAACAGTTTTATTTTAATTGTTTTTACATTTTATATAAATTTTGCGCGAATCATATTCACTCTTGATGAAAACATAAAACTGCTTTTTTTGTCTGCGGAATTCGCTGCAAATGCAGAATCAGTTTTTTTTTGTATTAGTGAGCCCTGTTGGTACAACTTCAAGAAATCCTCCTTTTCCACAACTCTCTGTTAATGTCATTGTGCTTCAAAAAAGTAGTCCCAAAAAGGGAACATGTTTAAATTGCATCCAAGAAGTGCGGTAATGCTTAAAATACATTAGCACTAAGAAGAAAGAAGGCAAAAGTATTTATGTAGATGCTAAAAATAAGAAATTATGGATATGGATGTGTCAAATTGTCATTAAATTTATAAAATACTTTTTCCTGAGATTTCAGCACAATGTGAACTCAACAGGTTGGCCAGCAAGATGCCTTGCTTGACCCAACTAAATTGCCATGAATAACTTGTATGTTGAGGAAGAATGCAGCGATAACTCAAGCAAATTAACTATTGCAGGGCACGTCAATCATTGACCCAAATAGTTGGCTTACCACCGTGAAGTCAACTCTTTGCTTTGCCTTGCGGGGTTACAGTGGGCTGCTATGCCTGGGAGGCATTGGACCCCTCTGGCTCAGTGTAGGGTTTATACTAAGCAGCTAAAAAAATCAAATGCAGGATATCCCTATTGGGACTAAGGGAAATCCAACATTTAAAAAAATAACAATGCATGCAGTACGTCAATGTACCGTAATGTTTTTTGTTTGCCTAACTCTAAATCTCAAATGATATTGTATCCTAAACTGTTGAAATACTGTACAGAGGTACCTCGACATACAAGCACCCCGACATATGAGCAATTCGAGATACGAGTACAATTTCGAGCAAATAATTATCTGGTGATACGAGACAAATTTCAATCTACGAGCAGACAGGGGACGCCAGATGCTGCTCATAAGAAGATCATGGGCACTGTCTGACTGAGTGTGAGAGTGAATGGTTGTCTGTCTTCTTCCGGGTGAGGCCCGAATTCAGCTGGCATAGGCTTCAGCACACCATGCGCCCATAGTGAGGATAAAGTGGTTCAGAAAATGAATGAATTGAGCGATAGTATACATCACACAACCCTAGATCCTTTGGAGCTTACCTATATAGTAGTTGGATTTTATCATATTAAATTGTGAGTTTCACCTGATATACTTTTCACCATCAGGATGCTGCAGAACAATCAACTTAAGACGGTACCAAGCACTGCCCTCAAGAACCTTCATTTTCTCCTGTCTCTGTGAGTTTCCAAAACCTTTTATTACTGTAAAAAAACCACCACCCATCACTGTTTGACAAAGTCGGGATTACAATATAAAAATAATACTGCCTTCAAATACTGATTTGCAACCGGCTAGTTAGTGTATATAGCTATTGTGAAACAAATGCCATGGCTGCTATCAAAGGTCATTTCATAATTACCGTATTTTCAAACCGCCTTAAAAGGCGCCATCACAGTTGCAGATATGTCTTCTGTTTTGTTTTTTGTCAATAGAAAAGGCACTATGTTTCAAATAACTTGCTGCTATGGTTGTGCTAGCATGACACACACGTTAACGTGCATCCTGGTGTAAGTTTTTTAAAAAGGCAACAGGAGCAAAACATTGATTTTGTTTTATTGACTTAATATGCATTTGCGAAAATACAAGTCAAAGTATTAAAACATCATCAAATCTCTCAAAGTCTTCATCTTCTGTATCCAACATGAGTTCTGCCAAGGGGGCGTGATCGCCAACAACGCTGGGTTCCATCTCATTGTCAGGTTCATAGAAATGATTCTAAACCCTATTACATAGAAGTGAATGAAAAGTCCGTCACGCAGTCGCGTCATACAATTTAATTTAGTGCATAAACAAAGCGCACTGACTGATTGGGCACCCCGTCCATTTTAGGGAAAATTTTAGACTTAAGTGTATCCTTTAGGTGTGAAAACATGAAAACACCAATTAACATGGAAAAGACGAGTGACGGTTTTTGACATGAACGTAAGGACGGATTCTTTTACAACTATTTCCGATATACCAATTTGATCAGAAGTATAAGATATTTGGTCAATTTGTGCATTTCCAAAATTATTTCCAACTGAATGTGTTGCATGGAGTAAAAAAATGATTAAAAATTATTTTTTACTGTCCATAAAATCAGGTTATCTGATCCTAACTTTTAAACACTACACTTTTGTCCATGTAAATGTATTGACTGATTATTGTGAGAATTGTTCTATCAGGATGAACATGTTGAAAGTCTAAATTTAATCAGTTGAAACTTTATAAACCACCACCTTGTCCAGTTTCTCTTTTCCTTTTCTGTGTCTTAATTTTTATATATTTTTAACAGAAGTTTGAGGTTTAGAGTCTATTGCTGAAGTAATAGGCCCCAAAGAGCAAAATGTCAATCAAGTGTGTTTTTCTCCCTAGCTCAGACACTTGAGGAATTTTGAGGGAGGGCGAGATACAGAGTGAGGGAGTAGAGTGGGAGAAAATAGTTTGATGATAGTGTGAAAATCACTTGACTATTCAATACACGAAATGTTCTAATGAAAATCTCAAAACACAAGATTTTACCATGAAAATTGTCTATTTTGGCAAATTTAATTTGACACAAATCAAGAAATAGAATGTTATTAAAATGTATGTGTATTTGTATGAATGTAGTAACAAAATTTTACTATTTTTATTTAATTAGAAAACCTATTGATAATCATAGTATTTTATATATTTCCCTTTTTCAGATTTTGCTTACACCATCATTGTCAGGGTGAAATAATTTTGGTAATGACACATTTTTGAGCAACTGTGATAACCCTTACATTGAATTAAAAAAAGAAATTTGTGAAGCTCTAAATCGAGTAATGTGACATTGATATTGAACAAAAATAATACAAGGAACAACAGCGATTGGAGGGAATACTTAAATGATGGAACTCTGGGTAAATATTTCTAAATGCATGTTTAACAACAACAAGAAGCTCAACAAGTATTGCCACAAATTGTTTACCAGTTACATAAGCCTTGAATGTGCAAAATTTGGGTCCTAATGCTCAACCTCCCGACCTATCCCCACTGTCCTTGTATTCTTTAGTCGACTAGATGCAAACCACATTACTACAGTTCCAGATGACAGTTTCGAGGGTCTTCAACAACTGCGACATCTATGGTTGGATGACAACAACCTTACAGAGGTCCCCATTGGTTCATTGCAACACCAAGCAAATCTACAAGCACTGACGTTGGCGCTCAACCGCATCTTGTACATACCAGACAACGCCTTTGCAAACCTCACAAGTCTAGTTGTACTGTAAGTTTCATCATGCTACTGTTGTAATTTTCATTTGGTTGTGATTTTTATATAGCTTATACGCAAAAATGACAGTAATAATGTTTTGATCATTTTAGTTCTAGTTACGATTCTCTATAATGAATGCATTCACCTCTTGGTCTGCATCAAACAATGAAACCCTTTTGGCCAAAAGCCATCAATTATTGACTTTCAGGTAAAAAAAAAAAAAAGAAAACTCCCCAAAAAATAATCAAAATGGCTGTTAATTCATTTGATATTTTTTTCAATCCATACTAAATCTAAAATTTACAGTTCACTTTACCCATCTTTAAACAGCATATTCTAATCTAGTTTTCCATATATCCTATGCACCTAATAAGCAACCAATATACAAAATGTATGAATGGACCAATCAAAAAACTGTAATGCTGAACACTTGGTACAAAGTGTCTTTTTAATTGTCCCTTGCAAAACCAGGGAAGTTTCAGAATGTCATAATGCATATACAGCTGGACCAACCTGATTGTGTACTGCTAAAAATTAATTAGGGAGACATTCTCTGCTTTCCTAAAAGTACCCAAAGAAGTTGTAGAATGCATGCCAGTCATTTGAAATTGAAAACAATACTATATCAATAGGTTTATGTGATTATTTGTAGTTTCCTACACAGAAACTAGCAAAATCTGATGTTTGGGCAGCTCACTAATAAAGGAGAAAATTAATATGTCAAGTTTGCAAGAATTTCAAAATTCTGACTTTTGTAATAATGCAAACTAGAGCTACCCAAACTTTTTTGGTCCAAGATCTCTTTTTCAAGCACCCAACCTCCCGTGATCTCCCTTCTTTCCAGGCCAACAACAAAGCTCGGTAGTTATGAATGTAGATATAACTTGCATAACTGCATTGGCCAATATATAGTGATCCTCGATACGTTGTGGGTCACATTTAATGACGTACAGAGAGTATGTTTTGCAGCATGGCAAACATCACTCAGAGCCACTCATATAAGGCTCTTTATCAGTTCCTATCATGACAGTGACCAATAAGACAAATGATAAACCAATGTATCGTACACTGTATTGTAGTGTCATTTAAAAAATATATATTTTAAATCTTTATTTTTTTCCATTCTTATTTTTCAGTCATCTCCACAATAACAGAATTACAAAAATTGCCAACAACTGCTTCACCGGTCTTATAAACCTGGAAACACTGTAAGTTTTGAGTTAATGTGTATCGGAGTGATTGGCGCTGTGTGGCTTAGGATGTGTGCGCACGTGTCGACAACTACCCACACCACACCCCACCTTTGCTGTGGTTGTCCAGACATCATTGTCCCCACTTCCTCTTGTAATTGCTTGGAGATAAATAGAGCAAAGTGCAAGATTGTTATCAAATATGCCCTCCCACTGTTTGCTTCTTCCTGACACACTATCATGGAAAATCCTTTTGTGAACTCAAAAGCCACCCAACCAATGGCTAACTCTTTTTGGTGAAAAAGTATGTCAGGGATGATTTTCTAGGGTGGCTCTTCGTTTTAAGACACTCCAATTAATATTTTTTTTGAAATTACTATGCATAACATGTCATTTGTAAGTTTGGTTAGTATGATTGGATCGGATTGGATAACTTTAGACAGAACAGCAAAGCAAAAGCACAAAGTAAAAAGCAAATCAAATTAATCATAAAATCTTTAAAACATAAAAGCAGCAAAAACACAAAATGAGCGAGAGTGGACAGAGCTACCGCCGCCACCCGCTGCCGCTTGAACAGTGCCATTTTGGTTGCAGTAGCTAAAACGGATACAGGCTCAAAAAGATGTAAAGTTGGACAAAAACTGGAACCACACAAAGGAAGTCTTCCACAAGATAGGGAACTTCTGCAGACTGTGACCGAGGTAGAGAATATGGCGAGTCACTCTTCCAAGCTTATCCGCACAGTTCCTCAGTACTCTGGAGCTCAAGACAACAGTAGCAGAGTAGAGCCCCTCGACTCCGTTCCCCAGAAGTCTGGAGCTGAAGACAACAGTAGCCGAGTAGAGCCCCTCGACTCCGTTGCTGGTAAACGCCGACAGCACTTCCATCTTATCCCAGGATGGAATGGTTGGTCCGAAGCGTTGCCTCTTCTCCCGTACCCTTTGTCCAGCTCTGAATCTCCAGCGACACCAAGGTGTTGCTCCTTCTGCTGCGTATTGTAACAACTAGTCCCATGTGTGTGACAGCGTAGGCATGGCTGAATGGTTCCAAAAAGTATAAAGTACAAAGTAAAGTAAAAAGGAATGTATTAAGAGATATTAAAATATAATTAATAAAAGATAGAAGGGCTGTAAAACACGAAAAACAAATAAAGGTGGACAGAGCTACTGCCACTGGCTTCCGCGTGACGGCGCCATCTTGGATAAGATATGAGAAACCTACCTCAATCTGGCAATGAACTGATGAATGACAATGTTTGTGTTCATCAGTGCTTCTATGATCTGATTATTTCAGATGCAGCATTTGTCTGTTAGCCCCACCTCTAGCATTGATTTCAAAATCCAGCCCGAAGCAGAGAAGACCAGAGTGACTTGCCATTAATTTTGTAAATGACATTATGACTGACTTATACGTCAGATCTTTTCAAACAAATACATTTGCTTTTTAAAGATGTTGGCTTGCCAACTTTATTTCATAGTCCTTGGAGACAGTTAAACTTTACCACTGGCAAACTATTTGCTTATGTGTGTGCCTTTTCTCTTTGTAGGGATCTTAACTTTAACAACCTGATTGTTTTTCCCAAAGCAATTGAAGCCCTACCCAAACTGAAAGAATTGTAAGTATGTGTTATTTTTTAAGTAACCTTAAAAGTAGTTTTTGTTATCAGTTGAAATGTTTCTTTTAATATATAAACTTTTTTTTAAAGTACTTCATAAAGATATAGTGTGGTGTTGGTATTTACAATTATTTGAATTAACATGAGATGCATGTTAATTCTCTCCATATGCCCAATGTATTTGGCCTTTTATTTTGCAGGGGGTTCCATAGCAATGATATTTCTTCTATACCTGAAGGGGCTTTTCATAACAACCCCTTGCTGCGAACCATGTAAGACATTGTGCACACCCTATGATGACAAATACCACTATGTACTCCGTGTAAACATAACACATAAAGCAACATAGCACTTTTCCCATTGCATTTACTTTGTATTAATGTGATTGTGTCTCATGGCAGACATTTCTATGACAATCCTCTGTCATTTGTGGGTGCAACGGCTTTCCAAAATTTGTCTGACCTCCACTCTCTGTAAGTTTCATGACACTACATAACTATTTTCGTCAGTTCCTAGAATAGTCCTCATCCTCTCAGTTTGACCCATCGAGTAAGAGGCAATTGAAAAGGCAAATGCTAAACACATGCGCAAAAACACACACTCGCACACATGTTCATACTCGTCTACAATGTATTATGACAGAACTCTTACACAAATTTTGTTTAAGTGAAAAATAACTAACGATGAGAAGGAAATTATTATTATTAATTATTTTCCCAGGAGGAAATAAAAGGGCCAGCTGTACTTATAACACCCAGAACTGGAAGTGAATATGAATTTTGCATGTAAAAAAAAAAAAAGATTAATTGCGAGTTAACCATGAACTGTCTGTGATTAATCGCGGTCAAAAAATGTAATCGCTTGACAGCGCTAACAATTACATGCACTATTTAGATACAATATTAGCAAGCATTACTTCTTGTTTCACTTTATGTGTTGTTGTAAATAAGGATTGGCTTATGAAGTCTCTTCAGTTTTCTTCTGTTATCAGAGAAATGTTTATAATCTATTAATGGTATGACGTAACCTTCTTGAATGTTTCCTTTAGAAAAGTTCATGGAGAATTAGAATTTAGGCTTCATCTGAAGAATTCTTTTTTTTTTTAAATTATACATTCCCAGAAAAACTAAATATTTGTTCTAATGTCTTAAATTGAATATCCTTTGTGTTTTCTAGGATGCTGCGTGGGGCAAGCATGATGCATGACTTCCCTATTCTCACATGGACAAACAACATTGAGAGCCTGTGAGTTAAACAGAATACATAACACTGTTTATTTGATTTGGTGCTGCATAATAGTGGCTGATGAGGTTTTTGTGTTCCCAGGACACTGTCGGGGACCAAAATATCATCTGTACCCGCTGAGTTGTGTGATGATCTCAAGCTGCTAAGGACATTGTAAGACACCTTTCCTTTCTATTCCTTTGGGGTTGTCTTTATCATCACTCCTTGGTTTCAAAGGTTCCCAGTGAATTTATTAATTCTCTCCATTGCTCTTGTTAGAGATTTATCCTACAATGAGATCAAGGAGTTCCCATCCCTTCAGGGCTGTGTCCAATTGCAGGAGATGTGAGTTTTGATATCCATTTGCATTCTGGACCTGGAAAATTGAAGTTTCAAAATAAAAACATGTCTTTATACCACTGTAATTGTTAAAACAGTTACATTTTTAATGTCACCTTGCTTTTCAATCCACAGAAGCTTTCAGCACAACCAAATTAAAGAAATTGGAAGGGAACATTTTCAAGGTCTTTCTGCTCTTCGTTTATTGTAAGTGCTGAGTTCATTTTCTCTAGCCCTTTCCTCCACTACATCGAAGCGTTGCGCATACGGTTGCTCGTTGCCCAATTATCTTGCATACCTTGATTGTTAATGTGTTCCACAGAGACCTGAGTAGGAATAAAATCCAATTTATTCACAGAGATGCTTTTCTCACCCTTTCTGCTCTCACAAGCCTGTAAGTAAAGATGACCAAATCAAATCCATTTTATATAGAATAATGTCTAATATCGTGTGAACAATCCTTTCTCCACAGAGATCTGACTATGAATTATCTGAATGCATTTCCAACGGCTGGGCTCAGTGTCCTAAGTCAACTAAAACTCTCAGGGAACCCACAGATGAAAGATTTACTGACAGTAAATGAGTTACCCAAACTCAGGTGAGAAAACAATGAAGAATGATCATTTTACATCACGTGGTTTGTGTGCATTTTAGTTTTTTGTCAGGGTTGAGTTCACTTCACCACATTGCATTTTTTTTTAAATGCAATAGTGCAAACTCAAACGTCTCTGGCTGCAACTTTTTTTAAAGTCCTCAATTTGAACAGTTGTTCCTAGGCCTGAGCCATATGACAAAAATTATCACAATTAAAAATATATATATATATTTATATATCAGCCTATTGATAATTATCACGATAACTATCAACTTTTCTTTTTCAAATCGAAACACCCAACTTTGGTGAATAAGTAAATACATTACTTTCCTTGTTATCCAATCATGAAATTAATTGCGTTCTTGACCTTACTTTAAAGAAAAGAGAATATAAAATATTCATTCATTCTTTTTCTGTACCGCTTATCATCACAATGGTTGTGGTGGGTTCTGTAGCCCACCTGAGCACACTTTGAGCATCAGGCAGGGGACACCCTGATTTAGGCACAAAGATACGGATTACCATTCACGCTAGCACCCATACCTAGGCTCAATTTATTTAGAGTGTTTAACCAGCCTACATGCATGTTTATGAATAATAAGACCTGCAGAATTCTTGACAGGCATCTTGTTTATGCGATAAATAAAATAATCAACTGAGGACATCGTCACTATTGGCAAGCATATTATTTTTGGCTTCACAAAAAGAAATATTTTCAAAACGTTTGCATAAAATGGGGGTAACTCCTTGATATCAAGTAAGGAAATAATTACAGGCTGTCCTCAAAAGAGGAGAATCAATTAAAATGGGTTAAGGACATTTAAAAAAAAGAAGAAGAAGAAAATGTCAGGGAGACTTCACTTGAATCTTGTAGTGGGTTGTCTCTGTGTTGTCCTGCATCTCACAATTGTTAATTTTGGCTGTGTTATTCCTTTTGCTTTCTTGCTGTGTGTTAACTGCTGTATAGCTAACCATCCTAATATAAATATGTCTGTTGTTTCCTTGCCATCTTCTTTGCTTCCTGAATGTTGATCTGGAACTAGAGTTCACGTCGCATCAGCCACACAGTAACAATTTGAATAGAAACGTTTAAGAGTGCACGGTGTCCACTGTATACTCTCCCTCTGTCTAAGATAATAGACATTTGCTTTTTTTACATTGTAGCAAATATATTTGCTGACTATATGACATTTCTGCTCCTAGATTTGTCTCCGTTCCTTATGCCTACCAATGTTGTGCATTTGTTGGATGTGACTCGATGGCAGGTTCTTGTGAGGAAAGTGACGTCAAGAGATCAGCAGGTGGGAGCCCTTTTCTTTCAAAATGTGGCATGCAAACAGGATATTCATTCATTCATTCAAATCATATCATTAAAATCAGATTAAAAATTGTACATAACTTTTTACATCACGTTAACCAGAAGTTGTTCGGGTTCCGGAGACCTCAACTTTCCACGACATTAAGCCAGTGTTAAAAATGGGATTTTTTGAATCATTTTTGGTTTTCATTTGATTCTTGGTGTTAAAACTCTGATGACAACAAGTTTATATTGCTAAGATAAGTGACATAGCTTTAAGGTTGGAAAACACCAAATTAGATATCTGATAGTTGTTAATGGCAGGCAATGAGTTAAACACTATGAAATAAATCCAAATAAGCAGCCAAACTTTATCACTTTTTAGGTGGTGAGGATGTGGAACAAACTCCTATGATTATGCATTGCTCACCCTCACCAGGTAAGCCAGATACCTCCACCTTCTCAATGTATCCAGGTTTATGTCTTATTTTCATTGAATTTTTTTCCCCCGTTTTTAGGAGCCTTCAAGCCTTGTGAGCATCTTCTAGGGAATTGGATGATTCGCCTGATGGTGTGGTTCATCTGCCTGGTTTCTCTGGTTTTTAACAGTTTAGTGCTAGTTGCCACCTTCATCCCCTCACACTGCACCTTAGGCCGCTCTCATTGGTGGGTTCCATCCATCTCCTCAGGGAGGTTGTTGATGGGGCTCCTTGCCTTGGCAAACCTGCTCACCGGCCTTTATTTGGGGGTTTTGACCATCCTGGACGTCACCACATGGGGAGCTTTCGCCGAGTTTGGCGTGTGGTGGGAAATGGGACCCGGCTGCCAGTTCACGGGCTCTCTCGCAGTCTTCTCGTCCGAGTGGGCGCTTTTGTTGCTCTTATTGGCAGCAGTGGAGCGCAGCATGGCCGTAAGGGACATTCTCGGCAAAGCGATGACAACTCCTAGGAGAAGTATCCTCAGCCGCAGAGGATGCTGGAGACGAGATCGGCGTTTTGGCCTGGCTGCTGGCCTTGCGGGCCTAGTTGCCGCCGGCGCCGCTTGCCTCCCTCTGCTGACGTACGGCGAGCGGCCGGCCTCGCCCCTCTGCCTGCCTTTTGCCGGAGCCGAGAGTCCGGCCTTGAGCGTCACCGTTGTTCTGGTTCTGCTCAACGCCCTGGCTTACCTGTTCACTGCGGCCGTATACACTCAGTTATACTGCCACCTGGGAAGGGTGGAGTTGATAGACCCTGAGCAAACTGGCGCCCTACGCCACGTAGCTTGGCTCATCTTCACCAACTGCATCTTCTTCTGCCCTGTGGCCGCTTTCTCTTTTGCCCCCCTCTTAACAGGATCTACCGCCGGAGGGCCAGAGATCGCCAAGTCCGTCACTCTTATTTTCTTCCCCCTGTCGGCATGCCTCAACCCGGTTCTCTATGTTTTCTTCAGCCCGGCCTTCCGGGAGGACTGGCTGAGGTTACGGGGCAGTTGCCATCTGAGCAGGGGGGGGAAGCAAACAGGAGGCGACAGCCTCGGAGACGCCGCCAGTGGCGACTCTGAGCTGACGGGTGGAGGCTCCTCCGCTCAGTTCAACTTTGACTGCGGCGTTTACTCTCAACTTTGTGGAGAGGTGGTTTTGTGTGAGGAGTGCGAGGCCACGCTGCATGCCAAGACCTGCTCCTCTCTCTCGTCCGACGCCGTCTGCAGACACATGGTGAAATCTCGCAGCTGTCCCACCCTCCTGACAGGAGTGGCCGCGTGCCAGCGCACCGAGGGATTCCGGCCTGAGAGCGGCACGCCTTCGGCTCAGTCCGAATACGCCGATGAGGGGGACTCGTTTATCTCTGACAGTTCGGACCAAGTTCAGGCGTGCGGCAGAGCCTGCTTCTGTCAGAGCAAAGGCCTCCCTCTAGTAAACTACTCGTACAGCATACCTCGAGTCAGAGACTAAGGCCACTCTGGCGCCCTGTTAAAGTATCTGCGTCAGCGGTTACCTTGGGGAATGGGGGACAGCGAGCACTTGTTTGTTTTCACAGAGCAAACACACGCAAGCAATCATTTAAAGGGAACTTTGAATTTAGCATTTGTGGATGCGATTGTGTCAAAAACTGGCCAATGAACAGACGTCTCAGTGGATGACTCGCCAGCTGTGCCTGCCTTCGTGCCTGGACTTGTGGTTTCCTTATGTACACCCTTGACCTTTTGTTTTTCGTTGTAGTTGAAATGATTCTAAACCCTAACAAATGGTAAAGCGCCACCACAGCAAATGTATATTTTGTTTTTTTTTTCCTTCTCTAATCAAATCGTTGCAAACAACTGTAACCTGTGAATGTATGGTATGAGTCTGGTGGTTTCCAACTTAAAGATGGAATAATGCCTGCCCGTATTTGTAACTGTGACTGTGTGCAGCAGTGCGCTAATGCTTTGAGAGGTTGTGGGTGTCCACTTCACACTTATTTGTATTATTAAGTCACCAAGACTAAGAATGTGATCGGAGTAGCAGATATCACTGTTTTGAGTAACAGCTCACATTGTTTGTCAGAGTGTTGCTCCTATTTATTGTTTGAGCGACATTCATTTTTGGATGCAGGTGGTGTCATTTGTTTAAAAGGCAACTTTGTTCAATTACCAGCCTTTGTAGGGTTATTGCTAATGGCATACGATACACTACCCATATATTTGTGGTTGCAGAACCACTCTTATTTCTGGATTTATTTTTCAAATGAATGTCTTTGTATAGGTGGAGCCAACGAGTAAAGACAAACAAAGGCAATTTGTCAGTGCTAAAATGGGGATATTTATTTGCAGTCAGGCCTGGTCACTACCACAAATAGCGGGAGTCCATTTGTATCCCTTAATGCATAAACTGGTACATGCAAATAACTGACCGACCCCCCCTCCCCCATCTGAATTGAAAAGTTATTTTTGATGACCCCTCATTTAAACACTTAAAAACCTGGTGTTCACATATGTGGACCTCATATTTTGATTTTGAATATCAATGTTTTGATATACTACAAGTTTGGCCTACATGACCTAAAATGTCTTTTATTAATGTGTAAAGTTTTGTTATTGATAATTATTATTTTGTTTTTTTTCACATCTTTATTTTAAACAAACAAAACCCCCAAATACACTGGTTGTAGCCTTCAGTAATGTATTTTTTATTATTATTATTATTTTTAGAGCTGGCTGTGAATGTTCATCTTTCAGTGCCCTTGACAGCACGGGACATCTATTCCATTTCGACTGGGAGTGTTGGCAAGGATTGGTCGCTGCTAGCCTCTCACAGTCAAAATGGATTGGTAGCTTAGCGCCATCAGTGACAGTTAATTAATTACTAAATGAGTGTCCCAGGTTAATGCAGAATGTTGCACCTTTTTAAGTCTGGCTAACCATACTGTAATTGCTTCGCACAAATTGTACCCAATTTTCTTCCAATTAATTACAGACTGGGTGCCTGTGTAGTTGAAAATGAACAGATGATATGTCAAATATGTTTCTTCAAATCTGCTTCACACGGTACCAACATTGCAAAGTACGATAGAAGAGTGGATCGTATTTTAGGTCATAGTGGTTTGAAGAATATTGGTCGAATGTTAAGCATATTAATCTCATTTCCAAGCAACTTTACGTGCAAAGACTTGGCTGAAGTTGTTTTACACATTAAGTGGTTACCACCCTTAGAGCATGTATGTACATGTGCTCAGGAATTCATCCAATGGAACGTTGTTGTCTCCACCATCAAGACAATCTGGTGTCTTTTAAGTGAATCTTTTTTTTTTTGTCCTTTGGGTTCTCATGTATGCATTGTCTAGACTTTTTATCTGTCGCGCCTGCCAAAATTCCATTGTATCGACATAGCTCCTGTCCCTACTGGTGGAAATTTACAGGTGTTTTTGTAGTTAACTTGACATTTGTTAAGAAACTAGGTGGTATTGTCTATATTTGTAGCTGTCTATAAATTATTTGAAAAATATCAAGACTGGGATGCTGTTTCTAGGAAGCTACCTCCTCGATTGTATTTAGCAGCAGCGTTTTACACAAGAAATCTCTTTTCCCCTCTTGTTGAAGTGCCTGGTTTTGTTTCGACCCTTGTGTTTGAACATAGTCAGTGCTATTTCTGGGAGGAATCTATATTGTATACTGTGATTTTTACGTTTTAACCAAATTATAAAGCAAGAATTTTGTTTTATAGACAATTATACAGAAATGATACTCAGCATTTTTTTTCTTATTCTCTTTAATGAGATCTTCCCAGAATGGTTTTATCTGTTCATGTAGACAAAGAAATGTGAATAAATTTGGAAAAACACAGCCGCCATGTGTGACAGTTTATACCTCAAGCACTCGGTGAAAAATTGCAACTGTCACACAAATTTATATTCAACATTTCTTAAGTATGTGGTCATGAAGAACATGTGTGAAATATGCAATACCTGAGAATTTGGCATTGCAGCCGTGGTGATGAACTTGGCTCTCAATGCATGCTGCTCTATATAGGTTTTATTTATTTTTATTCTCCTTTTGCAGCTTATCTCCACTGGAATATTTAAGGCTTCAGGAAATGTTAGATAGCTAATGACTAATTTTGGTCGTGTATATATATATATATATATATATATATATATATATATATATATATATATATATATATATATATATATATATATATATATATATATATATATATATATATATATATATATATATATATATATATATATATATATATATATACATACATACATACATACATACATACATACATACATACATACATACATACATATAGACTTATATATAGACTTCAAATTCATTTAAACTGGAGAGACTTGCTGTGAATGCTCATGTTTCACAGCCATTGACGGCAGTAAACGTCCAAACTATTTTGAATGCGCGTTCGCCCTATAGTGCTGTCAACGGCAGCCAACGAGTTCAATAAGTTGTGCGTTTTGGTAATTTAAGTTTGGTTAGAGACAGTTTCTAAATATATGGGCGCACAGTCTTGCCTCGCAAATTAAATTCACATCAACTCATTTTATTTATATTACTGATAAATACTTTAACAATCAATTGGCATGCATTAAGTACTCGCTCCTATAAAATATTAGCACCCAAGATTTGGGTATCAGCATCCAGTTCATTGTATAAAACACTTAATTTCAAATTTACTGGATAAGGAAGACCAATGTGTGTAAGCAACCCTTGGTTGTGGTGTTGATTCCCATGTGCTAATGTTAAGCGGTCTATTTCTGAGCAACAGAAGCTGCTATTTTTAACTAAACTGAGCATGGAGTCATCTTACCACAAAAAAAATGCAATTTAGATGGGGCATCATTTTCTTAACCAACTCTCAATTATTTTACAAATGAAGGCATAAACCTACATTTGATTTTTTATATAACATATATAGGTAATATAAATATTACTTTGATTATATCCAACAATGTTAATAATAAAATTCCTCCAAGTCTAGTTTAAACATGTATTTAAGATTGGCCTTAGGGTATTCAGTGAGTTTCTTGTCATGCATTAAATCTATTTAAACAGGTTTGTTGATTTTTGGATTTTTTTCCAAATAGAATAATGTTAATGCAGGGAATAGTTAACATACATGTTTCAATAACAATACAACTATGTGATAAGCAACTGCCATATGTTTACACTTTTCTCATACATGCCCAGTGGTTAAAAAGACCTGCCTGTCTGTCATTTATACTCGAGACACCGACCTCTCACATTTAGGTTTAAGCGAGGCTGTTGTAAAAGCTGAGCCAGCGTTAACTCAAATATCCATTCATTCGCATGTCTGAGAATTAGCAACACATCTTTTTAAGTTCCATGGATCACAACAAGTAGTGAGACAACACAACTCAATGACATAAAAGTGAATGACAAATAAAATGGTTTATTTTAGATGGACACAAGTGCATGTTTTGGATATATGATACATGACCAGCTGTGAGGAAGTTGAATAAGAAACTGAAATGCAGTTTGAAAGCTTCTGCCAAAAAAAAAAATAGTTAAAATAATGAAAATAATAAATGGTATGAAGGTGAACGAACACTCAGTGAGAGGTGAAATAGGTTCAGCAAACATTGGACCTTCACAGCTTCTTTTCTTCTTTGGCAATTTGTGCTATAAGAAGGTAAAGTACAAAGATGTCAACACTCCTAGTATAATATCACTAAAATGGCAATCAATCATTTAAAAAAAAAATGGTGTATTTGTATGTCAAACAAGATATTTAGGTATAAAGTGTAGGGCTGGGCAATATTGCCTAAAAATATGTTGACTTTTATTGCAATGGGCTTTAAGCAAACTTTACAACATATAATAGGGCTGAGCAGTTTTATTAAGAATGTAAATTCAATTTTTACTGCTAATACCACCATTTGTCAAACATGTCATGGAATTACAACATTATATAAAAAATAATCTATCAAAAAATGATGGAAGGAGACTTTAATCAAAACTTTTTTGCACTAATGTAAATGTTTATTGTATGTCAGTACTAACTACGTTATATTGACTAACAGCATTAAACGGAGACTTTAGGCCGAGCTGAGCAATATGGAATAACATTTTTAACTTTGGATAAATTGTATCCCTTCACAATAATGGTATGTCAAATGTACTCATTTGAGAATGATGTACTTTTATCAGATTAATTTAAAAAATGTGACCAGCAGAAAAGACTAGATTCATTTTTTACCACCTGGGAAGATAAGACTGGCGATGTCTAAAGTCTCGATTTCGACGTACTATAGTCAATGAATTTTTCAGCCCTAGTATGTAGTGACTTGATCCATTTATGTTGCTGCAAAACCGATATCAATACGATACAATTCTTATTTTGGAATTCAAGATTAGCTATCATGCTTGTGGGAAGAAATGGCTAAACTAACAAAACTAACCAGTTAATATTTACCAGTTAACATTATCATATAGTCCTTCATTCATGATGTATTAAAGCGACATACATAACAAACAAACAAGCAAAATGGTATTAGTACTTGAACTTACGGCGAACCTCCAGTTTACACTCCACGACGTCTTCGCCACTGTCGTTGACCGCTTTGCACGTGTACACTCCTCCATCAAAGGGACAAGGCTTTCGGATCTCCAGGGTCAGAACACCGTGCTTACTGAGCATTCTGTACTTGGCTTCATTTGAGATGTCCATCTTGTTTTTGTACCAGGTCACCTTAGGCTAACAACAGCAAAATATGTCACTCCTTATTTCAACCGCATTCAGCTATTTTCCTTGCGATTTTTTTTTTTAATGTTTTTTTTTATTTAATCTATGTATTTATTTATATATTTTTTAATGTATTTATATATTTATTATTGCAATGATATATTTATTAATGTATTTATATATTATTGCAATGATATATTTATCAATGTATTTATATATTTATTATTGCAATGATATATTTATTAATGTATGTATATATTTATCAATGTATTCATATATTTACTAATTTATATAATTATTTTATATATATATATATCTATATATATATATATATATATATATATATATATATATATATATATATATATATATATATATATATATATATATATATATATATATATATATATATATATATATATATATATATATATATATATATATATATATATATATATATATATATATATATATATATATATATATATATATATATGTGTGTGTGTGTGTGTGTATGTGTGTGTGTATGTGTGTGTGTATGTGTGTATATATGTGTGTATATATGTGTGTATATATGTGTGTATATATGTGTGTATATATGTGTATATATGTGTATATATATATGTGTATATATATGTGTATATATTACGTTTTCAGATTGAATAGTTAATAGCTTACCTTATCAAATCAAAACTTATGATGAATTATTGTTAAATAAATGACATGGTCGGTACTTGATACACTGGATATATATTACCACACAGAAGAGCATTGAACTCACGGACCTTGGGAATGCCACTGACGGAGCAGCTGAGAGTAGCATTGTATCCTGCTATGACTGAACGGTTTGCTAACGGATGAGTGAACTTGGGAGCTTGTGAGAAGTCAAGATCCTTGTAGGCAGCAGGCTTCCACTCAATCCCTACAAATAGTGTGAATTGGGTTGTACAGGTTAAAAAATGGACAAGCAATAAATAAAATGTCCTCATTTTGCCTTTACAATCCCACCTACCAGTTTTCTGAATGTAGACACTGTCCTTTGTATAGCAGGGGTCCGGGCTGCGACCCACTAGGTTGATGGCAAATACTCGGAAGACATATTCGTTTCCCATGATGAGGTCAGACACAACACAGTTGGTTCTTCGGTAATGTTCAAAGACTGTGAACCATTCCTTCAAAAGTGTTAAATCAGGAAACCAGAAAAAAAGTTAATTTTCTTGGGACTTTTCAAACATTGTGCCATTAAAATGTGAATACTGAAAAAACATGATGGTAGCTTCCTTCCTTATTTACCGTATCAAACCATGTACCAGTACTTAATTTGACCTAAATCACACTCTTTAAACCAATTGAGAATTGAATCCTTCTCAGTACAGTGGTACCGCTACTTCGGAAATTCATTGGTTCCAGAAGCTTTTTCGTAACTTGTATTGTTCAAAAGTAGAGCAGTGTTTTACATTGAATTAGCCCAACAATGTTTAATACTACACATGATAAACCATATAAAGATGACAAAAGTATACCAATTTCAAATGAAATGGGTATGCAAATGTGTGATGTATGCCAAAACAGAGCAAAAATATAAGAGAACAAGTACCCAGAGAAATCCCATGCAGGTCTGGGGAGAACATGCAAACTCCACACAGGTGGACTGACCTGGACTTGAACCCAGGACCCCAGAGCTGTGATGGCACCTTGGTAACCACTCGTGCCACGGGCCTTCTCTCTTTTTATTCATTCAGCCTGGTCTCTTACATATGAAGGGGTCTGATTGTTACAATAAATGATCTTAATCTATAAAAGTAAAAAGGCTGGATGCCATGTATAGTCAGTCGCACGTAGTACTTCAATGCTGGAGAGTCGGGTAAAGTACCTGACCATTTTCCCATGTCTGAAAGCCATGTTTCCAGGTAATGTTATATAGTATATTATAACTACTAAGCTCGGGGTCAATTGTGAGGCTCTCTAGGTCAAAGGTCTCAAACCGGTCCTCAAAGGGCCGCAGTGGGTGCAGGTTTTCATTCCAACTCAACAAGGATACCTTTTGCAAGTGCAATCAGTTAATTAGAGCCAGGTGCTACTTATTTTAAAGACACCTGATTGGTTAAAATGCCGGCACTGGATCGGTTGGAACAAAAACCAGGACCCACTGCTGCCCTATGTGGAACCGGTTTGAGACCACTTCGAGTCTAGGTGGTCCAATCCGGCCCTTAGGATTGTACTGCCTGACGGGAACTTTGTAGCTCATTCTTACTGTACGTACAGAATGAAATGTTTTTTCTTTTCAAAAAATGGTGCCGCAAAACTAGAACTTTGTGATTTGTGTGATAAAGCATGTGAATTTTTCTCAATTTTCTATCTGCATTAACATTTGTTCATTTGACCCCCCTGTCGCCAAAACCAACAGGAACTAAGTAGCCTAGAAATGCCCAAAAATCAATGTATTAATTTTTTATTCAACCCCCATCACTGTCAGGAGAAATAATGTGGGCCATGGTGAAAATGACCACTGCAAAGAATATGTTTCCATTCTATACTAGCGAGGGGGAAGAAGGCTAACATTATTCTACGTCCAGTCAGATGACAGACTGGAACTTACAAGTTCTTAACTAGTGTTTCCGCCTCATTTTTTTAGTGATGTCTTTTGGCTCAACCTCATTTATTACTAACCATGGTTTTTTTGTCAGCCTTCTGGATAGAATAACCAGTAATTTCAGAGTTTCCATCGTCTCTCGGAGGTTTCCATTCAAGGGCGACATTAAAGCCCCAGACATCAGGAGCCTTCAGGGCCTCAGGGGGCGCCGGGACATCTACAATAAAGTGCATTAAAAAATGTTTGAAAAAAAGAGAAGAAAAAAAATCCCACTGTGAAGTACACTGCTACTAACTATTTGTCTGAAACATTTGTCAATGTTCAATTTTATAGAGAGTAACGGTAAGTATTGTTTGGATAAGATATCAGTAATGTTGAAAATGGTTAAACATTGCTAAAACAACAAAGCTAATGGAGAACAAAATGTCTTTTAAACAAATGATCTTGTGATTGTGCTCACCAACAATCTGCAGCGTGATTTTGGCCTTGTCTTCCACATTCTCAATCTCTACTTGGAGATCATACTGCCCAGAGTGTTTCCTTTCTGACTTACGAATGAATAAAATTGTATCTGTGTCACTATTTCTCACGCTGACAAATGATGAGTCAAGTGGCTGTCCATCTTTGCTCCAAGTAACTTTAGGCCTGGGTTTTCCCTGAGTAACAAGAATAAAAAAAAAAAAACAATCATTGCAAGTGAGCCATAATTATATTGGATGGAGAATAGTCCCACTGCTTTTACTTTAATCTATTCAGCAGAAAGGAATTTATACCAGAATGGATCCTACTACACCTGGAATGGAATCATAAGGTTGACAGTATCTCCAACTTTCTTAATTAAAGTCTGACGGAGATTCCGTGGAAGCCAAATTTTAGGTCGTTCTAATTTAAAAGAAAAGGGACACAAATCATTGTTGGAACATGAATATATTGTGGTTTTCCACTCCTCACTCACGCATTATTTCTCTAATAGTGACGGCTTGAACAAGGGTTGCCGCTGCACTCGGGCCGGCCATGTTGTATGCACGTACACGAAACTGCAGCTTGTCTCCTGTGGTGAGCTCTCGGATTGTTATTGACGTTCTCTCGGTCAGACCCTGAATGGCTGGTACCCACTCATCAGCTATGTTCAGGTAACACACAAAGTACATACTATATTTTAACTTTCTCAACATAGATAAACCTAATATTTTGCTCTAAGACTTACTGCCTTCCTTGCAGTATTCAATCCCATAACCCTCCAGGTCAGCTGAGCCAATTCTTTCAGGCGCTCGCCACTTGATTGTGATGGAAGTGTCACTGATGTCCTCCACGCACAGTCCGATGGGCTCACTTGTCGGGGCTGAAAGAGGCAAACAGGCCAGCTTGAAAGGCTCAGTTAAATCATTACACTGATTTTATTAGTGGAAATTGATGACTTGAGAGTTGAATCTAATAAGTAGACTACTACCAGCAAGCAGTGCTTTAAAATGCTGTATGACCCTCCTAACAACTAGTGATAGGGATTGGGAACCAATGGCTTTGGAGTCATACACGGCTCTTTTAATGGATGGTCTTTTGTGTATGCAAACTCTCATTGATACTCACTCATTGATGTTGTTAAACGAATTTGGAGACTTTTTTGTACTATAGGTGTTGAAATTAGAAATAAAGCACACATTTTCATGTAATTTGACATTTAAATTCTGAGTATGGCTCACAAGAAATAACATTTAAACTCACATACCTGTCAACCTCAGCCAATTGCTCCCCTTATTATTGATTGCAATCCCCTTATGAAGCGATAATAAACCGTTCAAATGCAACAGGGCACATATTTAAACTCATAGGGCACAAGTAAACTTTTTAATGGAGTAAATGCAAGATTCTAAAGATGTCGCTGTATGATGCTGACTTTCCGGGTACATTGCTTGCTGACTTTCCGGGTACATTGCTTGCTGACGGTGAAAAGGCAAACTTATGAAAGTAGAATGCGGGTGCGCATATCGTGCGTGAAGCATAACAATATTAGCAGTTGACCAAGACGTTTTCTGTCTTTGCAATCTGAATACCTTTCTAATCAAACTCTTATAGAACTTGTTCACTTCCTAACGTTTTTTTTTAACAAATACACTCAATGTACTCCTTAAAAAAAGGAGCAAACAATGTCACCCAAAGATTTTTAATTCAACAAAAAACAATGTTCTTCTCGTGACCCATATAGCATATGTGGCATAATGTGGATTGGTCGGTGATGAATGTAACGAAAAGAGCCATCATCCAATCAGCAGCTGTCTATTTTTTTCAAGATTACCCCCATGAATAAGGGTTGAATTGGAACTTTCCAGAATGCATATGTGAAATAAGTAACAGCCCATTGGATGTGTCAGGTTATACAGCTAAACAAAGTGTGTAAAACTGTTTGTATGTCTGACTCACCAACAGGCACAAAAGGTTGTGAGGCTGGACTGTGGCGAGACATGCCGATTCCATTGACTGCATAGATTCGCATTTCATATTCCACTCCTTCAATCATCCTTTTCGCCTCATACGTTGTTTCGGTGTACGGGTCAAAGTTTAACCTCATCCATCGGTAACTCTTCTTTTTCTTTCGCTCCAACACATATCCTGTGGAAAACAAAATAGATTTTGATTCGATTGATGATCATGCTTGTGATTTTTTTGTCAGAATTAATGGCAAACTTCATTTTTCTTTCCATACCAATAATCGGTTGGCCTCCATCAAAGAGTGGGGGATCCCACTGTACAACACAGGAGTCTTCCCCCACGCTAAGTATTCTGGGAGCTTGGGGAGGATCAGGAACATCTGATGGTAATTAAAAATGTGTACGTCGAAAAAAGATTATAGGCAAGTATCCAATCACAGTTTGTTTATGGTTGTACGAAATGTGTGATTGGACTACATTGGAGTTAATTATAAGTCTTGCTGTTGAACAATACCGGTCGGTACTTCCTCATATACTTACCAACAACTTTCACATTGATATCTGCTGTGTCCTCCCCAGCCGGATTACGGACCACAACGGAATAAATCCCTTCATCCTGTCTCTCAGCCCCTTCTATGGTAAAAATGCAATGGCCTTTGGTGGTTTCCACATGAACTCTCCCATCTCCCTCTGTGATGACCTGCAAAAATGAAAAGATTTGGATTATTATTATATGTATTATATATGGGACAGATAGAGATACAATGCACGTCTGTGGGAGTCCTATCTTTCTCAATCATTATTTATCAGGAGTGACTTGCAATTCATTGCTGAGGGATTTGGTTAGTGGTTCTTAACCTTGTTGGAGCTGCCGAACTGCACCAGTTTTATATGTGCATTCAACGAACCCCACCAGTTTCATATGCACATTCACCAAAACCCTACTTGAGTGTAAAATAAAATGTTTTTTTTTTCAAATTCAAGATATATAAATTCTCCGCAGCACCGATTGGCCGAGGAATGTCACGTGATCATCTGCAGCCAGTGAATCGACATGATGAGTCGATGTGTCTTGACCTCAATGGATGAGGCTCCACCGAACCCCTGAGACTGACTCACCGAACCCCTAGGGGTTCTATCGAACCCAGGTTAAGAACCACTGGATTTGGTCATGTAGTAGATGAGAACAAATGTTGTGGGAGAGAAAGTGGCCTGTATTAAGGGGCTAGTTTCTGACGCTGGTCGGTGAAAGAAACGAGAATTGGGTAGAAATAGAACCTTTCAGTCAAATCTAATCAGTCTGAGAGTAAAACACACTGGAGTTGAGTACGTTACGCACAGGAGGCAATATGATATTAGATCAGTACATTCAGGTAAAGACCTGAACATCCATTCTGCATCAGTACGGTAGACTTACAGAAAGGACAGCAAACCAAGGAAAGTGGTTAATAGTACTTACACAGCAGACATGAAATCTATTTGTGGACTGGTTGGATAGGTGTTGCCAATAAATGTATCAAAGTCAAACCTGATGATCCAGATGCCATAGCTGCAACATGCATACTTGGATTCTGAGCCTGGCTCTTAAACTTCGGAAAAAAAGCATGCACTCTTACCCCACTGCTCATGTTCCAAGAAGCAGTTGGCCCTTCTTTCTCTTCTATATCAGGCTTAAGAGAACTAGCCTACGCATGAGTAAAGCAAAACAGTGAAAACCAGCGAGAGTAGAGAATCTCTTCACAATGCTCACCGTTTAAATGAATATTTTTTATTTAATGGTCTTGCCCAGTTTATTGCAAATGAGATATTTGTTTGTGGTTTAAAATAATAGCTTTTATGGGGTTTACGTCTAGGCTCTCTTAGTATCATCACAAAGCAGACTGAACCGCCATGTTTGTTGTGTACAGTCAGACAAATCAATGAAACAATTCCCCAAAATGTGATGAGTTGAGGAACACATTGGGATACCGAGGGGAAGTTACAAGTTCTTAACGACAAGTAAGTCAATCAAATGATCATTTGTGTGTGTGTTTACCTTTCCACCTTTAGTCCAAACAACAGTGGGAGCCGGATCTCCAGTTATTGGGACATCAAGGCGTAATTTATTGCCGGCAACCACCACGATGGTAGACTCAGCTGTGTGCCCCCTACAGTCCAGGTGAATCTTAGGAGGATCTTTTTTTTTTTTAATTAAAGAACACAGATGCACAGACCATGAGGCAGTAAGTAAGTGTAAGGAATAGACATTACTACTGTAGAATGTAAGCCAAAGAAAAACATTACTGGTACTCAAAATATGAAAAAAAGCACTGACCCAAAATACATTAGTCTCAACTTTTGTGCTAAAGCACAGTTTAAGAAATTGGAGGCCATAAACTATGACAGGGGTGGACAAATCCTGTCCTTGAGAGCCCCTCTACAGTCTCTTTTCCATGTGTCCCTCCACCAACACACCTGAATCAAATAATCGGGATCAGTATGAAGCTTCTGGACAGCTTGCTGAGAGTTGATCATTTGATTCAGGTGTGCTAGAGGAGGGTAATATGGGAAATAGACTGGATTGGGGCTCTCGTAGATCGGATTTGGCCACTCCTGATCTATGATATACACTTATCTGGGTTAATATAAAAAAAGAGGCAATAGGGAGGACTATAAAAGGATTGTGAAAGTCTGTTTGGTGACATTTTTGTCTAATTGAGTGTTTCTGTTTTGTTTTAGCAATTCATTTTTGAGAACATATTTGAAAAAAGGACTAGCCTCATATGCCCGATCCAGTATAATGCCTGAATGTAAATATATATGACAATATTCGTTATAAGGTATTCATTAACGAATTGGGCTTTGCTGATAATGGTGCGTGGCATATTTTCTTTAACAAATAGTTTACATAATGTATGATATGTAATATTTATTATATTTGAGTAGAGCCTCCATAAAATAACACATACAGTACAGCTCTTTAATTTGTGCTTCTCAGCTTAATGTTTGGGATATATAGACACTGAGACTATATATAGAGACTATAAACATTGAAAGCTTCTTAATATACCTTGACGTGGTACAAAGTCAATCTTCACCTCTGTAAAAAATAAGGACAAAGTTAGTAAGAGCATAATGCCAGGAGGAGATAAAACTATAACATTTTGTGAAGGTAAAAAAATACCCATGAAATTTAGCTTTGCAGATAGGTTGAAAGCATAGCCATCGGGTTCAAATGTGTAGTCTGCCTCATCCTCAGGTTTGACATTGTCAATGGTCAGTTTATGGATCCTGAAAGGGTCAAAAGTTGAGCTTTCCTGGCAAGACATTTTAGAATAATATAGTTGACCTCACCTGCCAATATGTGAAATATTAATTCTGGCATCCGGTTTGACTTCTACTCCATTCTTATACCAGGTACCCCTCACATTCTCCTCCGAAACCTCACACTTGAACACTGCCTGATCTTTTGCCTTAACTGAGAGGTCAGCAATGCTCTGATAGACCTCCAGCTCTTTCTCTGCACAGTCAACACAATACACTGACTTTAAAAAGTAATGGAGCAGTGAGGCCAAATGTTTTCATTGTTATCTGTATATATATATATATATATATATATATATATATATATATATATATATATATATATATATATATATATATATATATATATATATATATATATATATATATATATATATATATATATATATATATATATATATATATATATATATATATATATATATATATATATATATATATATATATATATATATATATATATATATATATATATATATATATATATATATATATATATATATATATATATATATATATATATATATATATATATATATATACACATATATACATATATACATACATATATACATATATATACATAAATACATATATACATATATATACATAAATACATACATACATATATATATATATATATATATATATATATATATATATATATATATATATATATATATATATATATATATATATATATATATATATATATATATATATATATATATATATATATATATATATATATATATATATATATATATATATATATATATATATATATATATATATATATATATATATATATATATATATATATATATATATATATATATATATATATATATACATATATACATATATACATATATACATACACAACTTAATGGCCAAAGTTTAAAAAAGAAATTTAGTTTAAAAAGGTGGTAGACCAACTTTAAATAAAAACAACGGAAGCGTAAAAGTGAATGTCACACATGTTTACAAAATGACATTATAAATTGCCAATTATAATGTGGTAATACAAATAACACAAAAAGGTTGGAATAATTAGACTTAATGATGCTAACAAAGTTTATGACAAGCAAGACAAACATGAACTTTACCACGATGTTGGAAAGGGTAACATTTTGAGAAAAAAAAAGGATGTGTTAATATGCTTTACCTCTATTAGAGAGAATGTCATGCAAATAACTAAAGAACTAATTTGTTTGTGTGTATCTTGGGAACAAGAGAAAGAGTTACATGATCATACAATGCTATTTTATAATAACAATTTACAGAAATTGTAGTCTGGTTGACTAATGAATTGAAAACAACAATGTGAAAATGGTGACCTCTGGCAATAAACTTTACTTTGGTTTTTATTAGTGGTACTCTAAAAAAAAACGTCAACTATCCACCAGGGTTTAGTTACTTCTAACTTCCAGTTAATGGAGCTATGATGAACAATTATTCCATTATTTTCTGAGTAAACGTTAATACGTGACCAAAACGGTGAAATATTTTAATTTGATCCATTTTAGAAAATAACATTTATTTACCAAGATCTCTGACTGAGTCTTATATTATTGTAGATGTATGTATATATTTCAAAAATAATAATATGTCCTGCAATTGGCTGACCACCAATTAAGGGTCTAAGTCACATCCGTCAAAGTGGCGGCCCGGGGGCCAAATCTGGCCCGTCGCATAATTTTGTGTGGCCCGGGAAAGTAAATCATGAGTGCCGACTTTCTGTTTTAGGATCAAATTAAAATGACTAGTATAGATGTATATTAAATGTCCTGATTTTTCCCTTTTTAAATCAATAATTGTAATTTTTTAATCATTTTTTTCTGTGTTTTTAGGGTTAGGGTTATATATATATATATATATATATATATATATATATATATATATATATATATATATATATATATATATATATATATATATATATATATATATATATATATATATATATATATATATATATATATATATATATATATATATATATATATATATATATATATATATATATATATATATATATATATATATATATATATATATATATATATATATATATATATATATATATATATATATATATATATATATATATATATATATATATATATATATATATATATATATATATATATATATATATATATATATATATATATATATATATATATATATATATATATATATATATATATATATATATATATATATATATATATATATATATATATATATATATATATATATATATATATATATATATATATATATGTGTGTGTGTGTGTGTTGGAAATGATAGTGGGTCGAGAGCAATATTTCAAAACTTAAAAATACCTTTAAGAGTTTATGACCTTGATAAGATTTTATGAATTCATTTCTGCACTTTTAAGGACAATTAAGGTCAGACAAAAAAAATCCACAATTCTCCTGCAGGCGATGCATTATTTTAAACCTAGAACTTTTTTTTGTGGACAGCAATGTGGAAAAAACAAAACAAAAAAACACTTACCCTGCACCATGAGCTCAGCCACAGATTCTCCACCATTTGTTTTGACCTTATAATGGCCACAGTCTTCTTTAGCAGCCTCATTAATGATCAAAACGTGCTTGCAGCCATCCTTCTTGAAACGATACTTGAAGGATTCATCTCTAGTTAGCTCTACACCGTCCTTCTCCCTGCACAAGTATAGTATATAGTATAAGTATAGTGTATAGTATAAGTATAGTATGCAACACCTCAGGGATCATACAAATTCTTTTCAAAGGTGGATAGAGCATTCTGAGATCATCCCACGTAAAACCACTGTTAGTGTTATAATTTGAAGGACTATTATCATTAGTTCCTACACTTTTACCATAAAAAAAAACATGATGAAATGATTTATAACTAATCTTTTGTCAGCTGTAATGGTACCTTCTTAATGGGGAAGATTTTTGCATTGTGGCATTTCAAGTTATTTATTGTTATTCATTCAAGTGACTCATTGTTATTCATGAAATACATACATTTTAGTTGTAAAAATGTCAATTATTAAGAATTTAAACAAGTACAAATTTAAAAATAATATATTGAATCATTTTGATCTAGTTCAGAATTATTTTTGTTTGAATCTGTAAAAATTCCTTATTAACTTTTCATATATTCTCGTTACCTTCCACATTGTAAAACACATGGTAAATTAATTGACGAATATCCCCTTTTGGGACATTTTTGTTTATGTTTTTGGCATATTCTAAAGAGTGTATTTTTCCTGTAGTTAGATTGTTTAACACAGAATCTCGGCCAATTGCTCCCCTTGAAATGATTGGGATTCCCCTTATTAAGCAATAATAAACCATACAATCACAACGCAGCACATATTTACTCATATAGGTCGCACTCAAAAGTCTAAACATGCACTAAATTCAAGGTTCTATAGATGCCGCTGACAGCTTAACTGTCTGGGCACATTGCTTGCTGAAATGCATTGAAAAGGCAGAAGTGACTAACGCGCATGTGCATATCAAGCTCAAAAGATGACAAAATTAGCAATCGACGATGACGTTTTTGTCTACAATGATCGAGATCTTCCAGATAGAGCTGAAATGGGGAAGAAGAGATAGGTTTTACAAAAAAAACGTACTTTTTACCACACATTTTTTACCGTACCGTATCAAAAAAAACGTATGAAGTACAGAAAAAAAACGTGTACGTTTTTGGATTCTTTTTGTGTAAATCAATGGTTAGTGGGCCTAAAAATGAGTACTATTTTAATGTTCTACAATACACATAAATAGATAATTGTGTTTACCCAATGCAGACAAAGAAGCAAATCTAACCATTTCACGTTCGCACCCTCTTCAGACACCTCACACTCCAACTCCACACGTTCCCCCTTCATGACCATTTGATCCTCCAGGTTCTTCGTAATCACAACAGGAGGCTCTAAAGCAAAGGGGTCAAAATGTCAGAAATTGCGTGATCATGCATATTTTGTCTATTTGACTACAAAGCAAATCTACCTTTGACAAAAAGCTCTGTCGTGCACTTCTCCTCTCCCACCACACAGCAGTAAGCTGCATCGTCAGCCAAGGAGCAATGGTTGATGGTAAGGTAGCGCATGTTTCCCACACTCTCAAAAATGTACCTGTAGAAGTCCCAAGCAATTCTCATACTGTCTTAAATAGTACTGTTCCATAAGAAATAAATTGGTTCATTTCATTTGGAACACTTACTTGCTGGAAATGGAGGAGAATGACCATCATGGAGGGGGAATAATAAAATTGTCATTTCCCAAAACTGATTGCAGAAAAAAACAAAACGATAATGCATATAGTATTATTAAAAAAGCTCCAACCTTCCAGTTAGTTGCATTTCTTGTCCATTCTTCAGCCATTTGGCATCAACATCTGGATTAGCTACCTCCACTGCTAATTTTATTTTATGGCCCTTTGTCACCTGATAGGCAGGCTCGAGCTTTTTGAGGAAAGCTGCAAACAGACACACCTCGTTTTCTTATACCAGAAAATATAGAGTTCAGTTACACGTTAACCGTGTGCCAACCTGCACTTTTCTTCTCCTCCTTCTTCATCTTCTTCAGTCTTTTGAGCATGCCCCTCAGATCAGTGATGCCATGCTGAAATGCAATCTTCTCATATTCTGAGGCAGGAGCATGGCTGAGAATATCCCAGACATCCACATCGGGCTCGGTACTAATCTGAATGGCCCTGAAATATCCAAGGCAGGTATATTACAGTTTCAATACATATTGCCAGTACACATAAACGGCACACGGTCTACTAGCCGAAAGACATTTAACCGACTGACATCTGGCCGAAAGACCAGTTGACCGAAAGACCATCTGGCTGAACGTAGAATTAGCCAAACGACTATTTGGCCGACCGACTATCTAGCCGATGAACATTTAGTCGCCCCGCCCCCGGTGGTGTGTGTGTGTGTGCACAAGTTTTTCAACCTCAGCCCGAAGGCCATATACGTTACTGATAACATTAATTTAGAATAACAAGTTAAAGATAACAACATTCATTTAGAGTAACAAGGTACAGATAACAACGTTCATTTAGAATATGAAGGGCATTCATTCACGGTCAAACAAAGTAATCATAACAGTGAAAAAGTAGTTATAACAGTAAATACTGTAATTTTCACCAACATAGAAAACATTGAGATTAATCTTTGAATTAAGGTTCTCAGAAAATCATTTTGAATATATATTTCCAAAAATAAAGGGAAATTATTTAAAATTAAAATATATTTAACAGGTATAGATGTCGGCCAGATGTCAGTCGGCCAGATGTCAGTCGGCCAGATGTCAGTCGGCTAAATGTCTTTCGGCATGTAGACCATTCCACTTATACTTATGGGGGCACTGGAGCCTATCCCAGCCAACTATGGGCAGTAGATGGGGAAATTTGTTGCCAGCCAATTTCAGCGCCCAATGAAAAAAGCCTTGTGCTTGCACACTCATACCTATAAACCACAGGTGTGAAAGTGGCGGCCCGGGGGCCAAATCTGGCCCGCCGCATCATTTTGTGTGGCCCGGGAAATTAAATCATGAGTGCCGACTTTCTGTTTTATGATGAAATTTAAATGAAGATTGTAGATCATTTCCTGTGTTTCCACATTTTATCACGTATCACGTACTTATATATGATGAAGTAATATAAAACCATGGACGTACACTTTTTCCATTAAGAATATCCTTACCGATTGGAGGATTTTAAGAAACTGCTGCTCGTTCAAAGGTAGAAGCCAAACAGCAAAACAAACCAGAAAGATTAGAAAAGCACATTACAGCATCTTAAACAGACTTTAATAAGCATTTTAGATCAAATTAAGCACTGTATTTTCTGGACTACAAGTCGCAATTCATTTGAAAGTTTTTTGGGGACTGCGACTAAAACTCAAGTGCAACTCATCTCTTTTTTTTTTAATCCTTGACCACTAACAAACAACTTGTTATAATGTTTACTTGAGGATTTAGATGTCTGAAAAACTGTTATCTTAACAGAAGCCTATTTAGCCTGTTGTTCTACATTTTACTATTATTACTTTTACATAGTATGTTTCTTCTTGGTTACTGATAAAATAAAATAAAATAAAAAGTCCTTTCAAAAATGTCACTTATACTCCTATATTACGTATGTATTGTTTTTTCCTCTCCATTGTATATTCTTTGCCTGGTGCAACTTATAGTCCAAAAAATACAAAAAAAATACAATAATGTCATCCATAATATTGCATGCACTTAAATAAAAAACAAATATTAAGGTTAGTATTCATGATTATTACATGTATTGCATGTGCATGTTTAATTCTGAATATTAAGAATTCATTAAGGAAATAAAACTTTTACAATTTGAAAATACTATCATGTTATGTAACTTCCAAGTCATTAACAGTGGAACATAGATTTTGGGAATGTTATTCATTAATAATGCCATGCATCTGATACAGTAGATTATTTGAAATCAGCATTTATTAAATTAGAATAAAATCAATGGAAAGACAAATTCACAATTGTCTGTGCATGTGGTTTCATTTTAGTAATGTAAATGTATGCTGTTGCTTACTCTCTGGAGATGGAAAATGATCCAAAATGAAAAGAGAGAATAGATTTTTTTTGAAGCAAGAAAAAGCAAATGGGAAATTGTTAACATTTATATTTACAAAGCTTACCTCTTCTTTAATAATGTGCTGAAGTCCAGCTCTCCTGAGTCTTCTTTACCTTCTGTGCTACTGCAGAGACATCAGTTATAGGAAAACACAATTCAACATTCAAACACAGTATCTTAGATACAGTAAGTCCAGTAAGTACTCTTTCATTGATGGACATAAAAACTTAAATAAAAAAAAAATGATAGTAGAATTGCAGAATTATTTTACATTTTGGATTTCTCGTACTACCATATTTTCCGCACTATAAAACGTACAGGACTATAAGAAACACCTTCATTGAATAATAACAATAATTAACTAATATTGAGCCATATGTAAGGCGCATATGATTATAATGCACACTGCCAGCTTTTCAAATAATTTAAATTACTTATAGTGTGGAAAATGCGATAGTAAAAGTCACAATTTTTCTAAACTAGAAAAGAAAGTCGTGTTCACTTTAACATGCTTTAGATTTAACAATTCCATGTCTCATGATAATGAACAAAATAATTAAATCCCATTCCCAAAAGGCATTCATCTAATATTGGACAGAAAGCAAACATTAAACCTAAATGTTTGTTTTAGCCAAGAGATGAACCAGTAGCCATCTTACCAACACCACACATGGGCATTTACAACAACAAAAAAAGAGCGTGAAGAAAATGAACCAGCATTGGTGAGCATTTCTGTGATCTCCTTACGACTCGGGGGTTAGTGTGTGGCTTATGCGAGGAAGTTACAACACTCCATAACTGTGCTTCCTCAGTGTGGTGACCCAGTGGAGGAACCTGGATACTGAAAAGCCCCTGTGTCTTAACACATCCAGCACTTTCAGTCAGGCCAAAGCTCCTGTTAAAGCTCACTCAGTGGATTGCTGTTTGTGCAGCTGTCACTGCTGTTTTGAATGAGACCCAGAAGCAGATCAGCAATTGCTTGTCATAATGTTTCTTTACCTGTCATTAACATAGTGCTCAAAATAAATTCTCAATTAAATTATTTGCCGAATGGAAATGAATAGGAATTCTGTTTTTTTTCCATAGTATAACTTTGACTTCACAGCTTCTAGTATTGTTTATCATAATATTCTCACTCCATCTCTTTTGAAATCTGAATGCAAAAGTGATTAGGTATATATTTTACAATATCACATTAGCACAGGAATATTTTTTTGCTGGTTGCCCTTTACTTATTGACTGCCGTTGACAGTTTCAACTGAAAAGGCTAGTATTGAATTTTTCACTGCTAGTCATATCAATTGACGTCTCATTAATAAATGAAGGAAGGAGGATTTTAACTTGGCCATCATTTTTTTCTAATGAATTTGAATATCCCTGATCTGCAGACTGGCTAGTGTACCTTAAATTATTGTACTTTTGGTACTGATTTTAAAAAGAGTACTCCCGTTGATGACAATCAACATTTTTTTTTTTTATCTTCTAGTAGGCCAAAATCAACCAAACAATGTCCGCTGAGGATATTTGCTAAATTCACAGATTAAATTAATTCCTCAATCTTATTATTTTGTTTTTGTCATGTCTTTTTTTTCACCCGATATTATACTAGCTGAGTTGTTGGCACTCTTTGTATAGCAATTAGAGTTTTTTTGTCAAATTCCAATGTGACATTATCAAGAGATGCTGTCAATGACTTTCCCAATGAAGGCCCGAAGCACCAAATGGTGTAATTTTAAAACACGACTTCACTTTAAATTTCTTGAATTTGAGCTTTACACCTGTACACTTAACTCTATCATGTTCTGCCTTCTGTTTCTCTTCAAAACTTTACAGTTCTGACAGTGTGAGAAGAAAGTGACCAAAGTGATGGACTTCTTGGTTCTTGTTTCTTCTGGAACACACTTAAAGTTCCACTTCAATGCGTGGAATTTTAAACCTTTACTACCTTGGTGATGCGCCACTTCTCTTCACATCGGGATCGCTCCTAATAGGTTAGCATTTCCACAATTATTTGACATTTAGGTCAAAGTTCAGATTGTACAGTTTATCCTTTTATGTTAAGTCTTGAGACCTTACAGTAGTCAGTTTGCCATCTGGCCTAGTGGTATGATATAAATATATTGAGTGATTATGCAAAATATATATTATGGGGATGGAAAGCCAACACTCGCCATATCTTTACAGGAGATATTAAATCACTCCAGTCAGAGAAAGATCGATCAGTGCTATTATTATGACAAGGTTTGTCAACATTTCACTACTGGATACAATGACATGTGATGGACTAAATTTCAGGATTTTTACATCAGTTAATATGTCATTTAGTTTGTCAGTCATTTAAAAAAAAAAAAAGAAAACTATAATGTGAGTCCAAGCCCAATATTCAAGTGAACTGTCCTATTGAGCGTAAAAATGTTGGTTTGCTCAAATAAATACATTTATGTGTTCTAGCAGCTGAAATACAAAAACATATTTTTTTTATGCACATTAAGACAAACAGAAAATGAAAGAAAGGAAAAAAGAGATAACTTACGTGCGTCGAAAAGCTGTTCTTATATCAAAGCCTTCAGAAGAAGTACATGCCTCTTGAGTATGCATAAGGATAAACACAAAAAAATTAACACAAAAACATTTTGATCCAAAGTGTAAATAATTATTTAAAGTTAAAAAAAACATTCAAAAAAAATGAAAAAAAGAAAGTTAATAATTACACTTACCGTGTACAATCAGCTCAAAATTACAGCTGTCCAACTTGTCTTTGGATAAAACTTCACATCTATATGCTCCAGAAAAATTAGGTTTGGCTTCCAAGACCTGCATCTCAAATGTGTAAACCTGTTTGATAGTCAATCCGCAAATTGATTATTCTTTTGTGCTGGGTTCGGGATGAATCACAGAATACATGATAGGATTTGCTAAAAATGGTGAAATCTGAATTTAAAATGGCAGATATATACTGTATACAGGTCTAAATGGATTTTGAATCAGCCATGATGGAACCCAGGAACAAATTAAACAGCATAAAATATTCTACTTTAGTGTTGCGGTCGTATAACTCCTTTAGCTGGAGGTGTTTTCCTGACTTGCTGGCGAGGTCCATCCACTTTCCTTTAAACCATTTTATAGTTGGTTTCTTCAGCAGTGATTCTGCATTAACTTTAGCAACAAATGTGATGTTTCCACCTGAATGGGAGAATAGAAAATATGCATACCGATGGGTATTCGGTACATTTTAAAATCCTAACATTGTTGCTTTAGCCACCTCATTTTCTATTTTATGAATATAAATAGGATGCTAAATGAATATACTATATATATATATATATATATATATATATATATATATATATATATATATATATATATATATATATATATATATATATATATATATATATATATATATATATATATATATATATATATATATATATATATATATATATATATATATATATATATATATATATATATATATATATATATATATATATATATATATATATATATATATATATATATATATATATATATATATATATCTATATATATACACATATATATATATACACATATATATATATATATATATATATATATATATATCTATATATATATATATATATATATATATATATATATATATATATATATATATATATATATATATACATATATATACATATATATACATATATATATATATATATATATATATATATATATATATATATATATATATATATATATATATATATATATATATATATATATATATATATATATATATATATATATATATATATATATATATATATATATATATATATATATATATATATATATATATATATATATATATATATATATATATATACATATATATACATATATACATATATACATATATACATATATACATACATACATATATATATATACATATATACATATATACATATATACATATATACATATACACTGTGAGTAGCTCACCAACAGTGACCTCTCCACTTTTGGGTTTTTCGGTGAAAAGGCCAGTGAGATCCTGTCTGGTGTCTGGATGCAGAACATCTGCTCAATTAAACAGTAAATACACATCATTTTATGAATGTATTGACAAACAAAAAGATGATACTGATTGTGCTAACTGACCCTCTGATTGAAGGGCATCATGTGTTGGGGGAGTGGCCTTGTCTTGTGTGGTTCCAGTCACAGGTGTAGAATTAGACTGCCCTTGTGTTATACTTGACTCTTCTGGCATTATAACTGGAGTCTCAGCTGGGGTTTCTGTATTTGTGTTACCATCGTGACAATGCACGTCAGACATACAACAGGCCCATTCATTTGGTGTAAGGCATTCAATTTAGATTTTAGATTTTGAGAAATAAAAGGCACACATTGTAAATACAGAATTTATGTTATGAGCAAGTGCATTTTTTAATGTATTACTGCAAAACAACACATTTTCAAAAATATGTTTTCCCCAAGTGAAGGCTGATTTGTTGTTAATGTGCTTACCCTGTTTGAAACTGAAAATGTTGTTTATTAATTTATTTTTTTTCACTCACATTAAGAGACTTGTGTCATTATCTTAGGTTGAATGGCTGTTTTTCCATGCACTATCAGACACCTCTCAAACCTATCGTGAGACTCAATGAAGAGTTGCTCGCTCACTGTGAAAAATTGTGCTTGTTGAAGGTCAAGGTCTTGACCCGCTCAGGAAGACAACTGTTGTTTACATTTGAACTGATCCAAGCAATACACAAGCATTGCTGCTCATGGATTTATTGAAAGGGAGAATTATGATTTCTTTTTTAGTCTGTTAACACATTTTGTAATCTTTGTCTAAATGGAATCAAATGCCAAGTATGGCAAAAGACATTGAATATCCACATTAAAGGGAAAGATGTAAGTGAAGATAGCTCACAATTGGGAGGTCTTACCCTCTGCTGGTTTACAGGCCGAATTCAAGAAAGGTCTTTATAGAGGAAACACTTTGAAAATGCTTTTTTTCCTGACATTTACAATACAATTCAAAAGGTATTTTTAATGTACAGACATTTGTCTCCATGAAATATAGATATAATCTGTACTGTTTTTGCCAAAGGATGCACAAACTGTTAGTCAACTTATGCCAAAGTCTCTTACCTTTCTTTGGTAGGACTTTCAGCTCAAACTTGACCTTTGAACCCCCAGTAATCACAGCGTAGGTATTGGCATCTTCCTGGCTAACACATTTTATTTTGAGAGAGTGCCTGTTTCCATTGGCTGTGATGTCATATCTGTCATCGTTGGCAAGGTCTTTTGTGTTGCACTGCCATTTAACTTTAGCATCAGTTTTCTCAGTTTCTGCTTCAAAGACCACCATGGACCCTTCTTCAACTTCCTGTCCCTTTGGCTTTTTGGCAAAGGCTGAACCTAAAACAAGGAAGATGAGAAAACTACATATTGAAGCTTTATATTTAATAGTTTGACTATAGAGAACTTATGTAATAGCATATTATAAGATGACTTAGTTTATGGGTTTTCATGGATCATTGCTGTTGTTGTTGATGCGCAAATTACTCTTCATTTATCAGAAAACAAGATCTAAGTGACAAAATCGCTCAAAATCTATGGACATTCCCATATTCGTTATTTTACTTTGAAATTATCGCAGTAGCATTGCGTCCTGCTTGACAATCCCACTACGCACTGCAGGCCACCCATTGGCTATCTCCCAACAACAACTCTCCATGTTTTTTTCCACATTTTTTGAGTGTGTTATCCATCTATCACTGATATTACAAGTTCTATTAAATGCCAAGTTGCTTTGAATTCATAATTTGAATTTGTCTGTTGCCTAACATTAGCTTCCTCCTGACATGCATGCATGTTTATTCTAATCATTAATATACAATCTTCTTATCATTTATTTTTATTTTTTGTGTTTCTTTTATCTTTCAGACTAAATGGAGACACTGATAATTTTTAATGGGTTTAGTACACAGGGTCAGGAAGCTGTGGCTCCTTGATGGGTTACTCGAACGTTTGGTCGACGGACGTTTGGTCGACGGACGTTTGGTCGACGGACGTTTGGTCGACGGACGTTTGGTCGACGGACGTTTGGTCGACGGACGTTTGGTCGACGGACGTTTGGTCGACGGACGTTTGGTCGACGGACGTTTGGTCGACGGACAGTTCTCTCTCCCTCTCATGATTATAATTTTGAGAGCGAGAGATTACTTGGTTGATCGGTTCCAACAGTAAACTCTCTCTTTCTCTCTCTCTCTCTCTCTCTCTCTCTCTCTCTCTCTCTCAAAAAAAAAAACTTTGTTTGAGTTGTTTTTTTATTTTATCGAATTATTTATTTATTTTTGAGGACCATGGAATGAAATAGATAACTTACATATAAAATACTGCTCTCTTAATGAAAAAAAAGTTAGGAAACAAGTTCTGTAACCAATTAACAATTTGCAAACAAGGTGAATGGGTTCACTTATTTTTTAGTGTGCATGTTAGCACATTAGCTAGTGGCAGCCTCAATGAGCGGGTTAAATATAGGATGAAGTGGACAAATGAATGAGTGGCAGGCTTCAGTTGCACCAGAGGAACAGGTATCGCAGCGATGGGATTATCTTGAGTCTATTTTTGCATCTTTGGAGTCATTGAAATACTTGTGGACCCTTTGTGTTACTGAAGCTGGAAAGTTGTTTCCATTTGTTAAGGCTTTGTAATACCCTAATAATTCCATACATTGCAATAGATGAACAATATTTTTTTAATTCCAGATACAAGCGTAAAAGTGGATAAAGAAGTATGTTAAACTGGCACATTATTAGTACCATAATCTAGTGTGACAATGACAAAAAGCAATACAGATTTTTACTCATTTTAAGTGCCACAGAAGTTTTAACCAACCATTTTAAGGCCATTGTTTCCCATATTCACATTTGAGCATTAGTTTATGTCAACATGACTTTTATCCTTCTTTATAATTATACAGTACATGTTTTCCTACCATTTTTACGGTTATTCTTTTCATGCCTGACAAGTAAAAAAAAAAACTAAAAAAAACTAATTGTAAATGTTGCAAAATGTTGTGGTAAAAGCTTATCTGCTCAGGCCTGTTATAGCAGTTTGCATGTGGTTAATATTGCTTAAGACAGCTGTGAAGCAGCACATTTGTTCTCATGCCTCAAAAGGTTTGTCCTTAGGCAGAAAGGAAATGTCTTATAGTATACTAAAAATTACAGTTGTGTGAGATTGGATGGCCATTTAACAACCATAGTACACACAATTTTAAGAATACAATCTGCACTCACTTGTTTTTTTGACTGGTTCTGGCATCTTCTTGAATGATGTCCTCTCCTCAAAGTGATGTAGTCTGCTGTCTAGCTCTATCTTTTGCCTTTAATTGTAGTGCTCACTCTCTATAAGTGCACTACCTCTCTAGACACCTCAATTCCATAACATGAAGGCCAAAGAACAACAGCTGCCCTAACACACGTCCCATCAAAGCTCATCCCAACCCAGAATCACATCAGCAAGCATGCCACACTCACACACGCGCACATACACGCACGCAAGCACGTAAGCAGGCTATATTTCAACCATCATTTCCTCCAACACCTCGCCTGAATGACAGGCCTTGAGAGCGGGAGCCTGGGATGTTAGGCACTGGTTAATTTTAGAACTTTTTATTTAAAAATTAATAAGAAGAGGGAGGAACAAAGACAAATAATAAGACTGTGTGAAGTGTGTTGTACTTTTAAAAGAGAAAGCTAATAAGAAGCCATTGTCCTTTTTTTCGGGAGCTTGTATCAGGGCTTCCATTTATATAATATCAAATGAAAATTCAACCAGAAAATACAAGAAATTATAGACTTGAAAAGTCAGTTTGGAGCAAAATTAATAAGCAAATCTACTATATCCATTTAAAACAATGTAATGTCGCTTTTCAATATCAAAGTGTTTGGACATTACATTTTAAATGTTTGAAGAAGTGTACACATTTCAGTTTTTTTCTCCATTTTTTTTATTAAATTGCGTCACAAAACATGAGGGTAAGCCCTGTAGCTGAAAAAGATAACTGTACAAGTTTTTATTTATTTATTTTATTTTAAATAGAAAACCTACACAGTTTCAATATCAAAGTGTTTGGACATTACATTTTAAATGTTTGAAGAAGTGTACACATTTCAGTTTTTTTCTCCATTTTTTTTTAATTAAATTGCATCACAAAACATGAGGGTGCGTCCTGTAGCTGAGAAAGATAACTGTACAAGTTTTAATTTATTTATTTTATTTTAAATAGAAAACCTACACAGGTGTGGTGAACCAGTTAGATGGATAAAAATAGAGTTATTATTCTGCCACCCATATTTAATCTATGCTTCTGTTTTACTTTGGTTTGCCACCACGTGTATGAGCCACATTTTCTGATATGCGTAGTTGGATCGTTAGGCTTTAATTATGCACCGTTCTTAATAAAGTCCCGCATGTCCATTACAAAAAATAAACTGTGGTATCCACAGTGAATTTCTTTATGACTGAAATATTTGTTTATTCCATTTCCAGTTATTCATCACTTATATAGTACAAAAATTCCATTTTAACATGTGTATTGGTAAATTAGGCCTATAATGTATTATTTTAAAATAACAGCTTTCATTCTTATAATTGCATGGCCTTATTTCAGAAAATGCTATACACAAACCTTACTAACTTTGGCTTTCACATTTTTTTCTGAATTGCAAAAGCGGTATTGACTTGGTTGACAGAAACAGAAATCGTTGCAATATATATTGTAGCGTAAGAAATATGTGCTGTACAATAACTCTGGATAGCTTTTATAATACTTTTAATGCTTTTTCCTTGGAATGTTAACAATGAGTAAGAAGGAGAACTAGGAACCATACCTCAAATGTTACCATTTGTTTTGCATTATTACCTTTCTGCCTACATGTACGACTTTCTCTCCAAATGACTCTTCCCGAGAACCTCATCACTGAACTGGTATGTTAGTTTTTTCTTGATCTTTTTTACCTCTCCAGTTTTGCCATAGTTGCGTAAAGCTCGCGCCATTTTTTGATAAGTCATTTTTTTGCGGTTGCCTTTTTGGATCCCCCAACGATGTGCGAGGGCCTCTTTGTGTTTGGATGAAAACTGAAACATTCCTTTGTCTCGGTCTACCCACCAGATACTGTCCTTCATGTCGCCATTCCGTAAAAGCTCCAACAGAAACTGATACAGTCGAATCTTCTTTTTGTTACCTTTGGGAAAGATAAAAAGTGATACATTCACAAATTTTGTCATTTCAGACGCAAGCTCCAAAAACGCACGGCAACACACTCGTAACAGAACAAATTTAAATTAACTTGGATTAATATATACAGACACACTCAAACATACGCTTGAAGATAGGTAAAATGAATTAAAACAAAATTAGAATGCAGTTTTGTGTATAAATATATATATATATATATATATATATATATATATATATATATATATATATATATATATATATATATATATATATATATATATATATATATATATATATATATATATATATATATATATATATATATATATATATATATATATATATATATATATATATATATATATATATATATATATATATATATATATATATATATATATATATATATATATATATATATATATATATATTTATACACAAAACTGAAGATAGGTAAAATGAATTAAAACAAAATTAGAATGCAGTTTTGTGTATAAATATAAATATATATATATATATATATATATATATATATATATATATATATATATATATATATATATATATATATATATATATATATATATATATATATATATATATATATATATATATATATATATATATATATATATATATATATATATATATATATATATATATATATATATATATATATATATATATATATATATATATATATATATATATATATATATATATATATATATATATATATATATATATATATATATATATATATATTTTTTTTTTTTTATGCACAAAACTGCATTCTAATTTTGTTTTAATTCATTTTACCTATCTTCTCCAGGTTGACTCCAACCGGACGTTCAGCGGGAGTTTTTTTAAAGGAACCCATCAAGAGTTGTTTGTTTTTGCCTTCCCTTCAAAATATTTTTTATAGTTTTTGTTCACTTGGCATTATGCATTGACTAACGGGGAAAAAACATGGGAAAATGCAAGCTCTGCCCAGTGCTCGTAGATATCTGTTATACACGAAAGAGATGCGGCAAAAAAGATAGTGCGCTACAATGATAAACAGCCTCTCATGTCTTGGTCACCTGGCTTTCTCGCGTCTCGCAATGTTTCTCGTATCTAGAGATAATTATTTGCTCGAAATGTTCCTCGTATCTCGATTTGCTCGTATGTAGAAAATACACTTATGGTTACTTCGTTGCAGTGCTGTCACTTGTAAAAAAAAGTACTTTGTAAAAGTAAATACCATGTTTCTTTTAACAAAATCATGTGTCACGGAGTAGTCCGAAAAATGTCATATACAATTGTTCTGCTTACCCTTTTAAGTAAAGAAAAAAGTACTCGAAAGGTGCTCGAGCTTCGATTTAGGTCATTTAAAAGACAATTATTCTGAAACAAATATAGAAGTTTACATGTAAGCAAAGATGACGGTTGTGAAATGCCCGATGGGGTCAGCTTGCCTTGTCAGCTCCTGTAGCTTGACAAAACAAGAAGCACACATGCTGTCGTCTGCAAAATGCAGTCAACCACAAAGACGGAGCAAAACTATACGATCCAATTCAGTTTTCTGATGATGAACGCTGACGAATAAGATGATCTAGCATATCGATGATATGGAAAGAACACTCATACAAATCAAAGGTTTTGGAAGGGCATTGGGTAGCTAACTTATTGAGGTGGAATCAATACTAAAAAGGGGAAAAACTGGTTTGCAACTGAAAACGATATACTATACTGTATGTATAATGGACGTGATTTGCATAGACGTAAAGAGGGTTTCTGACACTATTTTCATTTGTTGGCTACATTTTATATTTGCAAGACAAAATGCATTCTTTTTTGAATGGTAGTGTTCGTTTGTAAACCAAATTACTTTGAATGACGTGTCATTTGTAAACTTACACACTTTCTTGCTTCATTTTTTTTACTTTTCATTATTTTCTCTTCATCCACACTTTACAATACACTTTTACGAACGGGCTGACCTACCCATCTCTCCGGGTATGACGTAAGGAACTTGATCTCGAAGACACTCCTCATCAGACACCTCCAGGGGTGGACTTGGACGTGCATGCTCTTCATCATCAGTGCTGCGCTGGGACAAATGTGCCGGATACATTGTCCGTGGGAAGAATGCTACCTGTAAAATAGCAGAAAAAGTCACTTTAATTAAGAATCTGTCTTAAGTGATAATAATAATATTGCATAAAACTCATCTTCCAATCAGAACATGCAATGTTTTAATTCATTCATTTAAAAACGTCATGGAGTGAATGCATTTTTGAAATCTCCATATTTTGAATACGTTATGCTTTCAAATGAATCTGACCTGGTATTCTCTTCAAGGCATTCAATAATTCTCCATATCGCTTATCCTCACAAGGGTCGCTGGTTTTCAATTTAGAGCACTCAAGCTATATGTACTAACCTAATAAGTGGGCGTATTGGAAGGAGACAATTTTTGAACATATAGTTTTGCCTCTAAGGCTAACACACTGATAAATAACATCATAGTGCAAACTTTAATGCTTCAACATTGATGTTGTTACCATTTATGAACATCAATTTTTTTTTTGGGATGGCTTTGCTACCTTTTGTTACACTGAAGAAGCCATGAGCCAAAATATGTTGCCACTGTTCACTGTTTCATTATTTTCATTGGTTTACTAATGTAGTATATATCCAACATAGATCATATACAATGACTTCTTTAACTTGGCTCTGTATTTTCCGGACTATAAGTCGTGTTTTTTTTTCCATAGTTCGGCTGGGCCTGCGACTTATCTATGTTTTTTTTCTCCCTTACCATGGACAGCCTGTTATGCTTTGTTTTTCAGGCTTTCATTGTCTGGACAAACCGCCAATTTGGCCAGTTATTCTCCATTTTATGATAGTTCCTTGAATGTGTGTTTGTTCTTTGATTTGCTTTTTAAAAGAAACTTCTGTAGCATATGTTCTACTATTTTATAATTCAATAGTGGGGATGAAATAAAAAGAAAAAAATAAGGACATCGAGTAGAACAACTGTTTTCCCTCCCAAAAAATACCTAATTGGGGTAGATATTAGAAATAACATTACAAAGCTAGGCAGCTTTAGTCTTGTCGATTAACGGCATTAATGAGCATGAAACAATGACTATCCGCTACAAAAATGGCATCCATAGCTGGGGAATTTTTAATATCCTTTTATTATCATTTAATTTTTTTTTTCACTTGAGTTTGTAAATTGGTTTCTTGGATTTTGCTGAGTATATACAGTTTTATGAACTTATTACATGACAGAGTGACTCACTGGTTGCTGTAACATATGAGAATGTGGGCCGAGGTTTGGATCCAGTAGATTTTCTGCATCGTAGCGCATCACCTCATGCCGAACTAGAGCAGGTGGGTGCAGAGACTGAACACTCTGCAGCTCTGTAAAATTTGTCTCTTGAAGGTTTTCAAACTCAACAGGATGGACATGAGTGTGAGGATGATAGTCCCAGTGATCTAGTCAGAAAATAGCGAAGCATAGATTACCTCAGACACAATTATTACAACACAAGCTATTTAGAAGAAGGGCATTTTCATTTCATTTAGAAAAAATATAGAAAATGTGAAATGATTTTATTTTCAGTTCTGGATTTTGAACTTTTTCAACTATTTTTCGCACCCAAAAAAATTAAAAAACATTTAAGGATTTTCAGACACTGCCTTGTTAAATATAATGTAGCCAATCCCAAGGTCTAATTGCAAGATTATTTTTGCTTTTCGGCATTTGGGCACACTGCCAATTTAATTATGATATGTAAGTCAATATGAAATCTACATCATATTAGAATGTGCCAAATTTTCACCATAGACTTTCATTTGCCCTAATTTTGAAAATAATTTAATGGAAACAGTTTTGGAAAAGGAAACACACTCCTCTTTCTCTTTTAAGTGTGTTTTGGTGGAATATTCAAAATTTGTACCAAGAAAAATTTAATAAAACCCCAAGGGGCATAAATTGTTCTATGTCTGTAGTTGCAGAAGCAACCAAAAAAAAAAAATAACATCTGTTTCCTGTACCCTTCAGCTGCGCATATTCACCTTAAGTACAAAAAAGTAAACAAAAAATAGTTTTTATCCATGTGTAATTAAAAAATAACATTTTAATATGCATTGTATTCTTTAGCCCACAACACTTAAGCAGTACAAAAAAATGAATGAATGTATCATTTAGTAATTACTCATAAGGATTAATTTCTTATTTTATTAAAATTACATCTTGATAAATGTTGTTATAATTACATATGAAATACAATAATTCATAGTCATAGTACATTTTAAAAAATGAATGTACAAAAACATAAATTAATCTCAAATGTTTCCACTGACCTGCCTGTATTTCTGTATCCAGAACGTATGGGCTATAATATTCTGGAATTTGGTGTCTGTAGATATCTGGTTCATACAATTCTTCTGAAGACTACACAAACAAAAAACATTCGGAGAAACAGTCAGTTTTAATCATATTCGCAGATTTTATATTATTTAAATACGTATTCAGAAACATTTGCATGTAATAAACATTGAACATAAGCAGTGTACACATACATAATTACATATATATATATATATATATATATATATATATATATATATATATATATATATATATATATATATATATATATATATATATATATATATATATATATATATATATATATATATATATATATATATATATATATATATATATATATATATATATATATATATATATATATATATATATATATATATATATATATATATATATATATGTAATTATGTATGTGTACACTGCTTATGTTCAATGTTTATTACATGCAAATGTTTCTGAATATATATATATATATATATATATATATATATATATGTAATTATGTATGTGTACACTGCTTATGTTCAATGTTTATTACATGCAAATGTTTCTGAATACGTATTTAAATAATATAAAATCTCTCTCTCTCTCTCTCTCTCTCTCTATATATATATATATATATATATATATATATATATATATATATATATATATATATATATATATATATATATATATATATATATATATATATATATATATATATATATATATATATATATATATACATATATAAATATATATACATATATACACACACACAAAACAAATATACATGGTAGATACTTTATTTTGAATTCACTAAGTCGGCATTAGCTTTTTTGGAAGAAAAAAAATTGCAATTGCTGTTCTGAAACTCTCGAGAACCAAAAAGTTTCGTTCTTGTGTAGCTTTTCGTATGAAGGACTTGGCCCTTCTATATACAAATGAACTAGAGTTTGGTAGTTCATTTATCAAAGTTAAAACAATTCAGTAGTTTGGGTATTCATGTATGTGTTGAAGACATTTGTCCTCGTAATTGAATCAATAAATTAGTCAGAATAATAGACGCCACTACAACAAAAAATAGAGGGAAAAATATATACTTACAGGTGTTATGAAGTAACTCTCCATTCTGTAAGGATGCAACATGGGGGCTTCTTCTCCAACAAGTGGGCTTAAAGACACCTTGCAGAACAAAAGCTCTTCCAACCTTTCAAAACGTTTACAGCGCCATTGCACAACGTTTCAAAATTTCCTCTCATTTAACGATAGGCAAATCATGTCCCTCTGTCTCACTTATTGTATAGTTAGTTCACTTTCATGAGCTTAACCAGTCCAGGAGGCCTCCAGCGGGATAAATTCCAAAAAGAAAATAAGTATAGGCTTTCTTTTGGTAAAATAAAAAAGGAACTTAACTTCTATAAACGTGTGTAGGTGGGAGCAACAGAGTGCGTCTAACTGCGTTAGTCTCGTGAAACTTCACATTTATCAGCGTCTCTATATTGTCACCACCCTTGGTGGCCAATCATCAGTGACCATGTCTCCTTTAAACGTCCCCATGTCAGGGGGATCTTCATCATTTAAAATTCTGCTACAATCACTAAAGACAAAAGCAATGATTCGGAAATTGGTTTGGGTTGTTCCAGAATTTAAGTTTTTTCCTATTTGTCACCAGAACTAACTCCTAGGCTGCTTTTGTAATGAGACTAGCTTGAGTGAATATTCATGCACATTTTTATTAAACATTTGATATACAATTGAATATTTTTTTAATGTATTCAGTGTTTCTTTATGATGATTGAATTGTCATTGGCCCAAACTGGTGTCTGTGTTGTAAAATAGAGTCAATTAGTCTGTCTAAAGCATTCATATGGAAGCATCGCTGAATAGGTTTAATTCAGTACATGTGAATATTTTCATTAAAAAAAAATTTGTTAAGTTCCCCTGAAGTTACACTTTTTCAAAAATAAGTCTAAGTCAAATGTAAATAAGAAACCAACCACTTAGCTACACCGAAATCCAGTCAAAACCTGGATTCCATTCCTCACCCTCCACTTAAATTGCTCCCCCTTTAATAGTTTGCATACTAGAAATACACACATACAATCACATGCATACCCGCACATGACTGGAAGATAAGATGAAGCTACAGTATCAGTTTTGGAGATTCTGATTATCACAAAGGAGATACAGGCCTATCCGAAAAATGCTAAAGGGGGATATAGCCCCTGCTTGCAATCTCGATTTAAGAAAAGAAAATAAAGGTAGGGTGAGATGGGGTGGGGTTATATGACTTTGATGTTGGTCTATTGTACTGTCCTTTGTCATAAATACTATGCGTTCAATATTTTAGAATGAGCTAACTATTTAATATCTATTACTAATTTTGCTGCCTTGCTTATGGCTGGAAAACAATTCAGCTTCACCTGTGTGTTGTTGTAGTTGGCTATGAAAGGCTCCAGAACCCCCTGCAACCCATGTGAAGATAAGCGATACAGAAAATGAATGAATGAATTGTAAAATAAAAAGTGAGCTGTCTTGATTTTCCTCTTGGAAAGGCATCTTGGCAGCATTAATGATCTCTTTGAAGGATTTCAGTCCATGGACTTGGGTTGACGTCAGCAGCCTTCCATCTCAGTTCTACATGTTGTTAATGGTGCACTCCTTCTACCTCCTCATATGGAGAGCAGGAATTTTGTTAAAGCTGTCTGAAGATAGTGATTGTGGGAGGGAAAGCAAAGATGTTATTATTGTCTTTAAGTAAAGCAGTTCAATAATTTCAAGTACCGTATTTTCACGACTATAAGGCGCACTTAAAAGTCTTAAATGTTCTCCAAAAAAGACAGTGCGCCTTATAATCCAGTTCGCCTTATATATGAAAAAAAACAGAAAACCAAAAACCACCACTGTCGGATATTTAAAAAAACAAAATCGCCTGAACTGAAACAATAATGTAAAATATGCAGATGCCATCTTAGTTTACAACATCTTCCATCATATAGCTCCTTCCCCACTTCAAGATTTTATACAAAAAAAATCCAAAACATCAACAATGGCTGGCTCTAGAGGTGACTGTGGTGTAGTGAGTGCTTCATACCTGGAAGTCAATAGCAATTACCATATTTTCACGACTATAAGGCGCACTTAAAAGTCTTAAATGTTCTCCAAAATAGACAGTGCGCCTCATAATACAGTGCACCTTATAATACAGTGCGCGTTATATATGGAACAAATGTCATTCATTGAGGGTACGCCTTATAATGCGGTGCGCCTTATAGTCGTGAAAATACGGTAAACTGAGGATCAATGCTGTTGTCTAGTAATTTTATAAAGTAAGCTTTGTAATTGGATATTTCTTTCTTTTTCATTCAAGCCCATTCACCTGGTCTCTTGATTTGTTTGTAAACGAAGTAGAAATGTATATAAAAAAAAAGGATGAAGTGCTATGAACTTGAGGTTTATAGTCTATAAAAACATTCATTTCTAGGCTAGATTTTAACAAGAAATAGTGTTAAGGGAGGTTTATGTTGAAAGTATTAATGCATTATACAAGGAATAAATCGAACAAACAAAAAATGTTGTCTAAAGTTAAAAGAAAAACTGGTTCAGTGTTGTAATCTTAACCTGAGCACAAGACAAACAAAATATTGGAAATTACATCCATTGTAACCTAGTATTCATTACGACATCATAAATGTTTTTGGTGTGTCTTCATTGTGGTGTGTGAACTTAGCAAAATAAAATGAAGGGCATGTCAACCATTAAAGCAAAATGAGGAACTGGAAAGTTTTCTTTCGGATTCGGTTCTATGAATGTCTTTCAATGAATCCGCAAGCATTTGGCAGTATACAAATTATCCTAACTTCAATACGAAATGGATATTTTTTTGTCCTTTGTTGCACACCAAGGAAGTAAAGACAAACAAAAAATTATGTTAATGAATTATTATTAATAACCTTACTATACTTTGACAAGCTGTTTGTTTGTTGTTTTTTGGGGGGTTGGATGGCTTTTCTGTTTGGTTTTTCAGTTTTTCTTAGCTTCACATAATCCCTGTACACTATCAATGCTGCACTTTTTAAAAATGCATTGATAACATTTTGCCTCTGGGGCAATTTTTTTGCACGTCAATAGAATAATGGCATAACCCAATACAGCTAAAATATGACAGCAAAGACATTCATATTGAATTATTCACCATTAAATTAATTGTAACCACATTGATATGCATGCATCATACTGTGTTCACAGAGAATCCCAATGCATAGCGGTTGAGTTAAAGGCTGTTGACAAAGTTTCATTTGGACTACTTATTTATTTCTTATTTATGGATTATTTAGTGATTATTTATCTGTACTATATATTGATTTTCTAAGTGTTTGCTTGTTTGTTGTTGTATCCATAGACTCAGCGAGTGCTGCGACTTGGTGCTGAATGGCTAAAAAAAAAAAAAACTCATCGTGGACTTCAAGCGGAACAAATCCGCTTTGCTCTGGTGAGTTTACTTGGACTACTTATATGTTCATTTCTTATGTATTGATTATTTATTTATTTGTGTGGATTATTTATTTATTTGTGTGTCTGTTGTTATTTGTGCACCATGTGGTGATAGCTTTAAATCTCATAGTACTTGCATAATGACAATAAAAGCATTCAATTGAATTAAATTCAAGTGATGGTAAAATATTTTCTCTTGAGGTCTTTCACATGACATGGTATTTATGGGTTACAAAAGGCAATATTTTTTAATCGCACACTAACACCTGTTTGACTATGTTGCAGTAGCCCGTGACTATGCATAAAGTACTACTTTGTTCTCTAAAATGAAATGCAATACTCAGTTTTCTAACCAAATCAATGAGAATACGTTTCCTGATAATTGCAAGATACATAAAGATACAGTCTGTGTCTTTAGCAAGTTTTAAGTAATATTATCAGATGAATTAAGAAGCACAGTGTAGATATAATTAGACTATGTTTTCATAATTAAGGCTTGGAACTGGAGCGAAACATACCGCATAAAAATAATCAAATCCTTTCCCACTAATAAGCGGCTTCTTCACATAGTTTTTGAAAATAGCATATTCACAGTCCACACTCCGACCTTAACACAAGGAAAAAGTACAAGAAACTTGTCAAGGCCAACATTTTCTTAGACAAGCCACCCTCACAACCAGATGTGGTAAAGTCTTCTTTTGCAGGTCTGTACTTTGAATTAGGCGCTGATCACTCGGGTTGCCTCTCACATCCCAAGAACAACCATAGTAGACGGACTGAATACTCTAAATTCCCCATAGTTTGAAGTGTTGTGAGCGTGAATGTTTGTCTGTCGATAAAAACCCTTCAACTGGCTGACCACCATTTCAGGGTGTACCCCAACTCCAACCATTAGTAAGTTGGGATAGGCCCTGACACTATGACACTCCAATAAATGACTAAATAATTTATTTGTACACTGATTGAGTGGGACACATGTATTTTCATTCTGTGTAGAAGAATGATTTACACAGCTACACCATATGTATGCAAAACTTGCTCCTCTGGTACCGTCTTACCAAAATTTCTCCAGACCACCAATTTAGTTAGATTGGATTGGATTGGATAACTTTAGTTATCCAACTTTAGTTAGCATTGAAACTTTTATTGGCTGTTAAATGGTATATTAAAAGTGTGCTTCTTATCCTCCAAATTATCACCTCAAAGAGGCTTGTCTACAAAAGCAGTCTGTTGCTGTGACTGGCATGGCTAGATAAGTGAAGACAGGTTTTGACAAATTCCAAAAGACAGCCATGCTTTGTGATGTTTACAATATAGATTAATGGCTGAAAATGGTAATGTTTGACCAGTGTCAGTGATTGAATTGTTGTATACTTTTGTCACGGTGGAACACACAGTGGGCCTCAAATGTGCGAGACAGTGGCGAGAGGAAGGTTGGGGATAAAAGTTTATTTGCCTGGTAGGTGATCATAGGCTGGCTAAAAAAAAATAGAATTAAAACAAATGAAAAACAGATAAGGCTTGGCCAAAATACAGAACACACAAGGCAATGAGCTACGCGTTGTGACTTTGCTTCCAACAACAAAAGTGATGCCCTAGCAATTAGTACAGGAGTGTATGTGGTAGCATATATAAGGCAAAAATAGGAAACCATCAAGATAAAACAATCCACATTTGGAGGGACTTCCCTTAGTTTTCATTTCAATAAACCTCTCAATTTTTATAGATATCATGATGAATAAAGTCATTTGAGCACAAAATGCAGTCAATATCACACACCATTTTAAATGATTCCAAAATCATTCAAATTTCGAATTTAGACCATATTTACAAAGCTGTGATAGAAGCTCGCAAAGCTGCTAGATGTTCTTAGGTAATGATGACAAGTCCCTGACATTGTTTGTCAAACTACATTTGATCGGACAAATGGAAAACTCCATTTGTCATACAAATATTTAAAAGTAATTTTATTCTATCTTTCTATATTCCTTCTACTAAGCCTCTTATGCAGTAACTCACTAGACTAAACTGCCACTTTGTAATTGTCAACTGACTTGTTGCAAAACCCATGTTGCTGACATCGACAGTTTTTAGCAGGGTCATTTTGATTGTTAAAGTTAGAGTTTCAGAAACCTCACAGCACAAGATCACGAGTTTGTACCCACGCAGGTTTGCATTGGGGAATGACACGCATGACCACTGAATGTGGAAAAACAGGATACAGGCAACAGCGCAACAGGAAGTGTTGCGCTCCTCCTCTGCAGAACATCAGTTTAGCCAGACTGAGTGCTGGTTGATGTCCAAACTTTGTAGATCCTGTGGTACATATTTCGTAATCATCTACGCTTTTTACCATAGGAATGCAGATTAAAAAAAAAAAAAAGAGATAAAGAAAGAACAAAAGAAAGTAAGAAAGAATGAAAGAAAGAACAAAAGAAAGAAAGAATGAAAGAAAACAAAACTCTTGATTTTAAATTATAAAATATCAAATTACCATTTTTAGGGAGGAAATTATATTTTTATCACTACTTTTACTATACTTGGATGCAAAACAGTGCAGCTTAACTCACTTAAAAAGTGTTAAATCATTTTTGGTTAGACATTATAAGTCTTAGACAGATTTCGTATCACAATGTAGAAGGGATTAAAAGAGCGACTGCTTCATTAAATATATTCTATAATATTATTGTATATATGAGATATGCTACACCAACAACCCTTGTGACGATAAGGGTTCAGAAAATAAATGACTTTACATTAATTTGGATGCATTTTTACATGCGAAAATGTAAATATTGACCTTTTCACACAAAAAGTAAATGTAGGAGTCAGAAGTAGTTCCCATATAATTCATAATATGATATTACTCTTAATGTATTATCTTGTGTAAAGCAATTATAAAGAATATAAGAAAGGTGATAGTGACTGATGGTCAAATGATTAGGTTGAAGGTTAAACTCTGTTAAAGTCACCATTGTGGCGTTTGACCATGAAGTAGACAAAGTTACACTAAAAGATCAGTGTGTTCCATGGGGAACGCCCACAGTCTCTCATAAAAAAAAACAAAAGACAAAAATGATTTGATCTTACCAGTTTGCTGTGTAAATCATCCATCGGGTAGCATTTACATTTCCACAAACGTCGCGTGGTTAACTACTAGAAGCAAATTGCCAAAGGTGGATGAAAAATGCAGCTTTCTATATATCTCTGAATTAGCAGGGGAACTAAAAACTTCCTTAATTCTGCCAATTTAGGTTGAGAACCATAAGGCTTCTTCTCCTATTTCTTCTTGTTCCTTATTAAAACAAGAAGGTGACAAACTTCCTACAGAACATCTTTTTCAGGCTGTTAGTTTACACTCTGATAGTTTTACAGTACAGTATAGTATTACCTATTTTTTCTTTACTACACAAGATACAGAAAGATTCTTTTTTTCACTAAGCAAAAGACGTAATATAATGTTCCGACTTTTTACTTGACAAGGAATTTTTAAAATGTATTTCTGCATGTATCTATTGGAACATTTCAAGGTTTTTTTCTTGTATTTTCAATCAGGAGAAGAAAAAAAGGGAATCGTATACAGTGTAAGATGGTGAAATCACAATTAAAATTATACAGAGTGTTGCATAGGCATACAAATGTGAACAAATCTTTGATTTAAATCATGGATTTATTAATCCTACTTCATGGATTCCACGCTGCAATTCTCCTCTGTAAGTATACAGGGCAAAATGAAATTCATTGTTTACTATGTGACATTAAGCTAAAGTTTCAGTGGCCATTATTTGTTTCACAATGACATGGAACAGTTGCCTGACATGCGTGCTAGATGACATCTAGCTCTCACTTCTTATTCCTGATTCCTCATTTTATCTGGACTCCACAACACCAACCTTCACGAAGGCCACGGGTATTATTAGAAGAGTGTGGTTCATGAGGCACATGGGTGGAATTATCATTTGCGTCACATGGGATAGAAACAAAAAATGTAACACATCTTTACAATTTTTTCATAAACTTTTTTTTATATATATATATAAATACATTTTACTGGATGGTCAACCTTAGCATACGAAATTTTCATTTAGAAATGTATACCATATAAGGCTTTCAGCCTCAGTCCTTCCAAGCAACCAAGTTCCTCTTTTAATGTTGCTTAAACCAGACAAAGATGACTCAGAGCGGATATTAATCATGTATTTTTTTTTTTTTTTTTTTGGTGTGTGCTGTTTTTATCTTCAAATCTCACACACCAGATCAGGCAATGGTATCTCTTTTTTTTCAAATGTATTGTTCAAAATAATAAATACAAAATAAACAAAAAGAAATACATTAAGCCTCTAATTAATTTTCAATCTGAATGTATTATTGTCAAATGGGTCACATAAAGTCAAATTGTCACATTGGGTGTGTGATGACAAATCCACAATCAATTGTTGCTTATATCAAGTATCAGTAAAAAATAATGTTCATGGTTGGTTTTAATAATGTTGTATATGGAGTATATAATGTTTTCTGGTACACCTCGTTGCAATGATCACAGCTTATGTCAGCGGTCGGGAACCTTTTTGACACACAGAGCCATAAACAATTCCCATTTTCAAATTGTATTACTTGAGAGGCATACTCAGAATTTAAGAGTAAAAATGGAAAAAAAATGAGATGTGTTTTTTTTTGGGCACGTTTTACCACTTTTAAAGTACTAAATGAATTCTTTTGACAATGCTGTTACAACACTGTTACTGTTACAACATACAGAAAAGTCTAATGAGAAAAAAACTGATGATTGAAGTTAGAGGGACTGTCAGCGCCATAGTGGCAATGTAACGCTCCTATTGGTGCATTTGGGACTTGGCTCGGTGGCGGTTTAAATACATATTTTACTTCACAGGTTAGTGAAGAGCCACAAGCACCCATCGGAAGAACCACGTATGGCTCCCGGGCCATAGGTCCCTACCCCTGGCCTATGTAGTGCATTGCTTTTGTATACACCACCTAGTGGCCAAATATATATATATATATATATATATATATATATATATATATATATATATATATATATATATATATATATATATATATATATATATATATATATATATATATATATATATATATATATATATATATATATATATATATATATATATATATATATATATATATATATATATATATATATATATATATATATATATATATATATATATATATATATATATATATATATATATATATATATATATATATATATATATATATATATATATATATATATATATATATATATATATATATAAATATATATTAATATATTATATATTATATATTTATATTTATATATTTTGGTTATAACCTAACGCAAAAGGACGGTCCTAGTATCCCGAGATCCAGTACACGCCTTTCTTAATAACTACGTTCTGGAGAGCTATTCTCCAGAATGTTGTTTAGTTGGGCGTGATCATCCACGTCTCACACTTCCTCTCTCCTTCTCCAACTTTCCCTCCTCCGGATCTTCATACGTGGCTCCTGGAGGCAAAAAAGAAGGGGGACAAGCGGCGTTGTGTGAAGGCAGCTCCGACCGGAGCATTCTTGCTTTCGCCGACCGTCAGTGTGGGCTCAAACAGACTCGATTAAGTTGGCCTGGATGGCAGGGACACTCTGGTGCAAAGATTGCTTCACCCATAAGGTAATGGGACAATACAATCGGCCTCATGTCGCGGGCACTAAGTGCAAGTGATGCTTGCGGTAGTACTGCGCACTGATTGAATGTGTCGACGTTCATGACTTTATTTGGGTTTTATACGAGCTAGCGTTAGCTTGCTAACTTTCTGTGCATGGGGATCCTGGCTTGTTAGACCCTTACAGAAAACTAAAAGTGAGCAAAAACCCTATTAGTACTTTGTTTTATTGTGATCGCTTATTGTGCATCCGTATTACTCGATAAATAATACTCTATACAGTGTGTTAGGTCATGGCTCCGTAAAACTAACTGTAAGGAAACGAGCACTTCTAAGGGAATGCTTAATAAAATAATATACATAGTTTTCTGATCAAGAAAATAAAACTTTTTTTTACACAATTGATGTATTCAACAGTGTTTGATAACTTCCATGTAGCCAGGGTAGGCTTTTGATCTGCCTTGCAAAATGTGCTTTAGGTTAAATGGTAAAACACTAGACAAGCATGTCACAAAAAGTATCAATACTTTTTGTTTGCTTCTTAATGTGTTTACTCGGACGGCCAGTGGATAAGTGGCTACCACGTCGGCCTCACAATTTTGGGGTCCTGGGTTCAAATCTAGGTCAGTCCACCTCTGTGGAGTTTGCATGTTCTCCCCGGGTCTGCGTGGGTTTACCCGGGTGGTCTGGTTTCCTCCCACATTTCAAAAACATGCATGGTAGGTTTGGACACTCCACGTGTGAGTCCTAGCAGTAATGGCTGTCCGTCTGTTTATGCCCCTGCGATTGATTGGTCACCGATTCACGGTGTTCCCCGCCTTTGGCCCGTAGTCAGCTGGGATAAGCTCCAGCACCCCGCGTGACTCTTATGAGGATAAAGTGGCTCAGAAAAATAATGAATTCATTTATTTACTCTGTTTGAAATCACAAAACTGATACACTCACAGGAAGATATAATATGGTAACAGGTGGTGGATATGTGGCAAATGAGGATTTAATTCGTACCCGTCATTCGTCTACCAATTTGTAATTAATCTCTTATTTTATGACATGAAACAAAAAAAATCCTGCATCACCTGTGGTGATGTCAGGAGGTGCATTAGTGTGCCATATAGTGTGTTATATTATTTTGATGAATATCTGTTTGTGTGGTTTTGTGGCTGACTGGTTAGCATGGCGCATTCTGTATTGAGTTTGCATATTCTCCCCATGCCTGTGTGTTTTTCCCGGTTACCGTGGTTTCCTCACAAATCTTTAAGAATGTGTGGTCAAGTTGATTGTACACTTCAAATTGTCCATAGGTGGCTACCATTTAAACTTAGTACAGTATATAAATAGTGTGCTCAATGTTTATTTCCAACTTTTATAACAACAGATAAAACTACTGTGTGCTGGTGTTTATTTTCTTACTGACACTCATTCTATCCAGTGAATGACCACATTTTAGTCAGACTTTCCTATGTGTAGTGAAAATGAGCTTTACAGACTATTTACAGACTACGTAGTAGGGTGAAAATGTCTTTATAATTCACTATGCATGTTTTTGGTATTATCTTTCTGTAGCTGTCTCGTATGGCTGCACACCTTACCTCAATGATAGGGACATAACAAATTAGAACAAGTACATTATAAGTGTTTATCCACATGTGAGTGAACGGAAACTTATTTCTTTCCTACGGGCACTGTGGAACTACTGCCCTGTACCATTCATTCGGCTGTGCATTTGCAGCAGCATGTCTATATATTGCGTTGCTCTGGTCTTGACTGTACCCACGGTATCCATAAAGTCCCTTTATTACTCAGATACATCCTTACTGGATAGAAGACAATAGAGACATTGTCTATAATTGGTGATGTTATTTTGTTGGAATTAACCCAAGGAAAGCAAAGTTTGCCAGGCTGTTTTGAAATAGGTATGATAGCCTGCTGTCCTTCATTTTTGTTGGGTGGAACTACCCAATTTGTAATGACGTAGAAGCTTTCTTGTCTATGTCACCAGCAACAGTCGTGCTGGAGTTTCTGCTGTGTAACAACCCCTCCTCTTTATGGAATTTTAGCAATTTAAACTCTGAAAGAGTTTGAGTTATTAATTCATTAGCTCATAATGAGAGTGTATTCCCAACTACACAATTACATATATTAACATCTATTACATCAATTAGTTTGTTACGATGTTATGAGTCATAAAAAGTCAGCTTTTGCTCTTTCGAGTCAATGGTTCCTTCCTTGTTCCTTTCTAGTATGTTGTTACCTGATTGCCATATGCAGGTTTCTGTGATTTTGGCCTTTCCTTTATTTATTTTTTCTTAATGCCATGCATCTTTAAGAAATTGGAATTGTACAGTTGCTTGCAATGTTTCAATTTCCTCTGTGCAATAAAATATGCGTTTTCCATGCTGCATATAGTGTGTTAAAGCTGTTTTGTGAATTTATGTATTTCAGTACAATGTGCAGACCTAAATATATACTTCTTATTACAGGATTACCGGTTGCATGTGTTCTTCGGCCCGCGGGACGGATGAAAGCTAAGGACTGTCAGATGCCCCACTGGGCTGTATTGGCTCTGTTGATCGTAGTCACCCTTCTGATGCTGAACTCTGAGGTGGCGTCAGCCCAGAAGATGACCCAAGCAGCCATGGCTCATGCTACAGACACGGCTGCAAGATCAGGCCCTAACCTCACCGATGAACTTCAAGGTCTCCAGGCAGTAGCAGACTTCCTTGCTAGTGAGCATGTTCATGTCTGGCTCTTGTCCCTCGCGGGCTCAGTTGTTATTGGTCTCAGTGGAATTTTGCCGCTCCTTGTCATTCCAATTGAAGCTGGAGCAGCCCTTAAAACTGAAGGTAGGATCTGTCACCTCATTTACTTTTATTTTCATGTGCTAGTTCACAAGATGCTTCTAATGGAGGGGTCAGCAATGTGGTGCCCACAGGCATCAGGTAGCCCTTGAAGAGCATTAAATAGCACATAAGACTCTTCAAAAAAGTGCTCTATGTTGTCCGGACACTTCATTTTACTGGGAATGAATGAATCCCTATTCAAAATGTTAAAATAGAGCCATGTATAGATATGTACATGTTTTTAAGTCCATGTGGAGGTAAAATTATGCCTATTTAATTGTTTAAGTATTTAGGATTCACATTTTAAAACAAAACTGTTACATTCATTAATAATTATACTTTAATATAGTTAGAAAACACTGCAGGCAGACATTTTGACATTTAATTAAATTGGCATCTCTGATGATCAACTTGCAAGTAAGAACATTCCGGCATTGTCTCCGCCGCCAATAATTCTACCGTGCAGTAATTTCTCCTGCCACTTTAAGGCCATAAATCACAACAAATACAATTTTATTGATTAATCCAACTGCGTAAGCAAAAACAACACCTGCAACAATCATAGCATATCAGTTATTCAATAATAACAATTAAGGGGAACTCAAAACAAACTCCATTGGAATTTAAAAAAACAAGCCTTCATTCCACAACACAATTCCATAAAGAAGCGAAAAAAACGCCACGTTTTACGACAATATGCGAGTAATCACGAAGGTTGCTTGGATAGCGATCATGCTGCATAAGCATCTTCTTAAGCGTCCTTCTAGTTCTGCATTCCTTGGGTAAAAGTCCAGTAAACAGCCCTTGGAATGAGGACTCATTGATTTGTTACGATCCCGAGTTCTCTTCAGACAAATTGAAAAAGCTTCCATACAAAAATGATTAAATGTGCATATATAGATATAATAGTATTCCAGAATTAATCTAACAAAAACCAATACATGGATGGTTAGAAAACCGGTTGCATTCTTGTGTACAACATTCTAAGGACATATTAACAGTGACATGGCTGGACACTTATAAGTTACTTCAAACGTCCAGATATATTCTTGAGGATTGTTGACTCCACCAAAAGTCTCTGCAGTTTTTCCTTTGTTTATAAATGTCTTTGTAACTTTTTATAATGATCATTTGCATTGTCTAGTCTACCACTATTTTCGTCCTTGTGGAAAAATGTATTTCCTATTTTTTCCCGAGCCTTTATTTATTTAACTATTGACATTTGCTCACCATTGGAAACTTTGAACATTGGGACTAAAACATCATCTGATATTGAGCAGATGGCATTTTCCAGTCTAAAACAGTAACATGCACTCCCCAAAAATGGTAAGCCGTGGTCAAAATAGAGAACTGTAAAAAACACTCTGTGTGGTTATGCATGCACATAATACACTGTACTCTACAATTATGTTACTTGAGTCTACTGTACTTTAATAATCAGACCCATTTTAAGATCTCATCCCTCTCATCTCATTTTCTGAACTGCTTTATCCTCACGGGTTGCAGGGGGATGCTGGAGCATATCCCAGCTGACTCCGGGCCAGAGGCGGGCAACACCCTCAACTGGTGGCCAGCCGAACGCAGGGCAGAAGGAGACAGACATACCACTCACACCCATACCCAAGGGCAATTTAGAGTGTCCAATACGCTTACCATGCATGTCTTTGGAATGTGGGAGGAAACCGGAGTACCTGGAGGAAACCCATGCAGCCCCGGGGAGAACATGCAAACTCCACACTGATGGACATGACCTTAGATTTGAACCCAGGACAGCAGAGCTCTGAGGCCGACGTGCTAACCACTCGCTCCACCGAGCCGCCCCCATTTTAAGATAGAAATCTTTATTTGGAGTTGGTGAGATGTTTAATTGATCGGGGCCATAGAGGTGACTATAAAATATGCGGGGTACTCCCTATATTGGTTGCCAGGTTAAAAATAGTAGAAAATAGAGTTCAAAGGGAGGGCAGCTGAGACGCATCTCATTACCAACAAAGGGCGTGGAATTGAAGCATAGTAGCGGTAAGCGTCTGTGTGAAACTTTAAAGCCTCGACTTAACGAGAAGGTGTGGCAGGTTGTTGATGTTAGGCTAGGCCAGGCGTGGGAAAACTATTCCACAAAGAGACACAGTGGGTGCAGGTTTTCATTCCAATCCATAAAGAAGAAACCTTTTCACCAATCTGGTGTCCTACAAGTGCAATCAGTGGATTGGAGTCAGGTGCTTCTTTTTTTCTGCAGAAGTCTCATTGGTTAAAGTGATTTTGCTGGATCGGTTGCAACAAAAACCTGCACCCACAGCGGCCCCCGAGGACAGGTTTGCCTAACCCTCAGCCAAAATAGCCCAGCTTTAAATGATTTCTTCATTAGTCAGGCAGATTTTTCATAAAGGCCAATATCAATTAATGTTAAATGTCCAAATTTCGGGACCAAATAATTGGCCTGACCAATAATCTGTCAATTTCTACCTTGATACATGAGAGAAAGGGCTTGTTAGCACAGTGATCAGACATAAGGTATCATGAAGTAAAACGGATTTGTGCATGCTTCAAATTAAAGTCTTTCTTTTATGAGTCTGTTTCTAAATCCCTCAAATTTTCACTTGGATATTTAATGTTTTAACTCCTGCACATGTGCTCTATAGGATTAAAACAAGAATTATTGTAGTCCTTTCCAACAAATTCATTTGTTGCCTTGACCATTTATTTCGGTCATTGTAATGCCAAAAAAAAATTCACTCTTATTTTCTGCCTTGCCGGCTGTGTTGAGACTCAAATCCCGAGGTTCTGTTCCAAGGCTTGTTCAGATCAAAATTAAAGACTATTGATTTCTTATTTTGTGCTTGATAAAGGCAGAACCTGGGGTGCTCAACTTCAATACAACACATTTCAAATGTTGATTTTTTAATGAAATGAATGACAAGTCACTATAATTCCTCCCACACGCCTAATTTGTTGAGAGAAAACAACACAGTCACAGTATAATTCATTACACACTTTTTTTTATATCCGTAGCTGGAGGGCAGAAGCTGAAAAGATTGTTAAGCTTTGCTATTGGTGGTCTTCTTGGTGATGTATTCCTTCATCTCCTCCCTGAAGCATGGGCACTCTCTGGTTCTTCAGGTAGGTCACTTGGATACCACTAACACTATGACTTCTCTCCCAAATACATAAGTCAAATTCAGTATCTCAACATACAATCGCAGCTCATTGAATGTTTACTGTCGTGTTTCAATGCCTCGCATGCGTAGTGTATCTTTTAGCTACTCAATTATTAAAAGTAAAGTTGTTTGTTTTCCTCTTCCGCAGCAAGCAAAGAAAAACACTACATGACACAGGGCTTGTGGGTAATCACTGGCTTACTGGCGTTCCTTTTTTTAGAGAAGTTGTTCTCTGACCAAGAGGGAGAAAAAGATTCCCCATCACAACCAGACCTGAAATCTTACTCTACTGTAAGTTTTGCAGCTCACACTCAGTGCATTAAGTGCAACATATTCTTTTTAGGTCATTAAGACACTCAATATGACGAGTGCACGTTCAATATTACCAATAATATACGTTTTTAATGGATACTAATAACCATAAGAATGCATGCATTCTTCAAAACATTTTTTTTTACAGTTCCCAATTAAAACATTTTGTTTTTTTCAACAACTGTGCTCTAATTTAGACTTGTGGTTACCTGAACCTGCTGGCTAACTGCATTGACAACTTTACACACGGACTGGCCGTTGCCGGAAGCTTCTTTGTTAGCAAAAAGGTAAGGAACTGTCTGCATGTCACAAAAGATGGACATTAGTTGCATTTCTTTGCCTTGAAAAGCACGTAAAACAGATTCATTTATTGTCAAACAATTCATGTGGACGCCAACCGAACACCCGAAATGAACACGGATGGACTCTGTGTCAACATGGCAGAACAAGAATCAAATGGTTGTTTTTATAAACCATTTCTGACATCATGAGCATACTATCCTTTACTAAAAGTTGTTTTAGAAAATAGTTTATTTCATAATGATGGAATATTAAGGGGCAAGTTACAGTATTGGAATCATAAAGGCTTTTCGTGTCAGTGACTGTCTAAACCAGTCATGTCCAAAGTACGGCCCGCGGGCCAATTAAGGCCCGTGGACAAATTTTTACCGGCCCGTGGCCTCTATCATGAAATCAATAATACACGGCCCGCCAGCACTGTTGACCACAGTATAAAATACATGAGTTCATTATTTTTTTGTGATGGTCAAAATCACAGTTTGAATATGCAGTGATCATTGTTTTGTTTTCAGCACTGTTCCTACAGTAAGCATATAATAGTGAATAATATGTGATGTTTCACATGAACTTAGATATCCTTGATAGTTTTCTTAATTTTTTGTGGTTTGTGATTTCGGTAAAAACCTAAATGTAAAAAAAATGTAAAAGTAAAAGTATGCCATTTGTAATTAAAAAAAATCCCAAAAGGTTAATTTGTATTTAATGTTAATGGTTCAAAGAATGTCAGGCTAAATAGTCGGCCCGCACACATTTTCACCTTACCAAATCTGGCCCTCTTTGCAAAAAGTTTGGACACCCCAAACTCTAAAGCAAGGGTAACGGACTCGGGTTGGTTCGCGGGCCGAATAACGTCAACTCGGTTTCATCTGGGTCGGACCATTTTAGATATAATATTTAGTTTTTTAAAAAAATGGATTAAAAGCCCTGAATATTCCGTTTTTTATAGATCTGAAACAATGTTTATTTTAGCTTTTTTAAAATATATTTTTGATTTTACAAAATGATTTTTGAACTAAAAACACAGAAAAAATGGATACAAAGACAGGATGTCCCATAGAGATAGCTATGATAAAGTCTAAAATTATGAATTGGGCGAGTCAGCAGAATTGAGTAGGTAGGTGACCATATAGTACATATTGTAACTGGAACACAATGACTCCAGATTGTGTGACATAAGGTTATCAGTGGGAACTATACTAGATGTGCCAAAGAGGAAATTGGCTGGATTTCTAAACTCTTGATACACCCATGCACCCAAGTCATTTCAGCAGATTTCTTGTGATACCAATTGGGATATAAAACATACCGTCCATGACGTTCATTGCTTAAATAACAAGATGATTTAAAAAAAAAAAAAATGATTATTGAGCAGTAAGTTGACTAATACTATTTTGCTTTCAGGTTGGGTTTCTTACGACATTTGCTATCTTGCTGCATGAAATCCCACACGAGGTGAGGTTCATCCACCTGATTATGTTGGATAAATCACATTTGCTTTAGCCAGAGAAATCAAATACGCCCAATAGTGATGGGAAGCCACTGAATTTTTAGGTACTACAGTTGTATGAGAGTTATCACTGTCCACAGGTGGGGGACTATGCCATTTTGTTGCGAGCTGGCTTCGACCGGTGGAGTGCTGCGCGTCTGCAGCTGTCCACTGCATTGGTTGGTGTGCTGGGGGCTTGCGTCGCGTTGTGTTTTCAATCACCAAATGGCGCAGGTAGAGTCTTTTCCTGGCTGAATTCATAGCCTTAAACATCCTATGACCTACGTCATTTCTTTGTCATTTGTAGAAAATTCAACTTCATGGATACTTTCATTCACCTCTGGAGGTTTTATCTACATCGCCTTGGTGAATATAGTTCCTGATCTGCTAGAGGAATCCAGTTTGAGGTATGCTACATACTAAATTGATCATGAATGAAAAGAACTATATGTATTTCATGTCTCTAACTATGAGTTATTTCTTTTACAGGCACTCCCTTTTTCAGACACTACTCATTTTCTGTGGCATAGCAGTTATGGCTTTCCTGTCAACTATAGCTGTTTGAAACCTGAGTGCTGCCAGAATACCAAAAAGACAAAAACACTAAAACCAAGTCTATCTAGTGACCTCAAGGGTGACATTCTCTTTCTGATCTGATGATGCTTCTTCATGAACACCTACAGTCTATCTTTTTAACCAAAACACACCTATGGGTATTCATATATGTCATTTTATACTGAAACAGATATTTGATTTTAAAAAATTGCACTTTATAAACCAATGACAATCTGAATCTTGAGATAGGATGCCTTTAATGGAATTTGTACCACAGGCCACTTCTTAATCTCATGTCAAAGATGACACATTTGTTTGAATTTCTTTTGTTGCCAAATTGTGTGTGGCAAAAAAATGTCATACTACAATTATTTTCACAAATAAAATCCTAATCTCAATTTTATGTCAATTTCAATCATTTTCATAAAAAAAAATTGGGGTGTTTATCCAACCTCTTAATTATCTACCAATAGTTCTTGCATTGCAAAATTCTGAGACAAGGGCTGCAATATTACAAGTTCAAAGTTGTAATATTATCAGAATTAAGTTATTCTTGCAATATTACAAAACTTTAGGCAACTTAAGGCCTGTGTCAACACAAAACTGCTTTTGGTGCCACAGAGAACCTGATGCGCTGAATAAGAGTCAAATACATCTCGCGAACAATACATTCCTGGTCTTTAATATACTATGTGAGTATTGTGAAGCACCTTCTATGTTCGTGCCTCACATCCCTGTACCTCAATACCAATTACCATTCGTGAAGTTTATTTTTCTAATAGCGGTACACCAAAATGTTGCAGGGGATCAAATGAGCGTCAAAGTGGCAGCAAGCACTTTTTTGAGATCATAATTCATGTGGCAAGGCAAAAAACTAAGTGAAGATGGCATATTGATGAGAAAATTCTAAAAACTGCATTGCAACACAGCTACACTCTCTGCCCTACTAGCTCTGGGCTTTACTATGCAATCAATGATGGTATTGCTCACAAATCATCACTGATCTATACTACAGACGTGTGCACATGTCAATAATTTACCCATGTATGCAGTATACACGTGTGTCTATCACTGTTGTTTTACTGATGATTTTAGAGTGAAACCCAACTGTATTAGTCCAACAATATTTATATAATAGCTGTATCAGTGAGTCAGGAGAAGTGTATTGCACAGATTACATATTTATTTTTAAAAAAAATAAAATAGATACGCTGAATGCAGTATGTCAGATGTACAGCCTTTTTGTTTTTGGTCTCACATTGTTAAACTAGGGTCAGCACACCCAGAGTACAGTAAATTTAATGTTTAAATAGGTACGTCGTCTCATAATAGTAAAACTGTCATTCTATTTGGGGGGTGGGGGGGGGGGTCATGTCTAACTGTGGACTTAAAATGCTTTCATGAAACATAGAGGATTTTCTGTTGAGAATTTTATTGTTGTGGGAGCACAGTGACTGAGTGGTTAGCTCGTCCACTTCATAGTTCTAAGATTAAGTGTTCATTGGGATAGGCTCGTGCCCTTCTCCGAAAATTTAACCCAGCTACCATGTGACTTTACTGCAGAGCTGGTGATGTCCCACCTCTTGTGTGGGGACCACTGTCTTTTCCATTAGAAAGGATGCAGGAAAAAAGAAATTGATAGGTTTGTGAGTATTGGAGTTTTGTGTTGCGTTATTCTTGGCTTTTTCCTTCTGTAACTTGTCATGGCATTGTACATTGATTTCACCTTTTGTCACCTTCCCTATATGCCGCAGGCTTTCTGTTGCCTTGGGTGTCTCCCACCTTTTCTCGATGTCTCATTAAGCCACGTCTGTGTATTTATTAATTAGCCTTTGTTTGATCATGTCTTGTTGAGTCCTTGTCAATGTCACGTCAGTGTTAGGTGTGACTTTGTATTATGGTGTTGTTAATTAAACCTTTTGAGTTCCCAATACCGTTCCTGGCCTCCCTGATTCCCTGCGATTGGGTTTGTTCACTTTTAGCACTTTCGAACTACGCTAAAAATCGGTACAGAAGATAAATTAATAATTTTAGGGTAGTTATAGTTCTGAGCCCATGCTTTGATTAATGAGCTTCAGCCTTGTATGAAGATGCATTGTTTTTTCTGACCACATACCAAAAACATTTGTGTGAAGTTCATTTAATTAGTATAAATAGTTTGTTTAAACATGTGCCCTGACATTGGGAGGGAGCCAGTATAAGATGTATTCAGCCTCTCGCTCAGTCATCTGGGATGGGCTATAGCACACTTTGATGATTACCGGTAGTGTAATTGATGTATTGTTGCTCCACCCAATCGCCTGGAGCCCTCGTTCTTTAGGAAAGATAATCTGTAAAGGTCACACTTTCTGTTTACTCATTACTAATCAAACATAGGCATTGTCGTCATCATTGACTTGACAATGTATTTAACACATACTATTTTCCGTGTATATGCACAATTAGGTTATACGCTAGCATGTGAAGGCAAGTTGCACTCCAGCATACAAATTCAAGAATCGCCAAGATTTACCTAAATCTTTTCCACGTCATTTCAACGATCCCTTGTGCAAAATGTCAAATATAAATGAAGGAGAAGCAGTGCGATGATTTATTCTCTCTTGTCCCTTTTCTACCATTTGTCAAGCATGTGTTTCCATATCAACTCCACTGCAGGGTGGCTACTTTCGTCATCATCCAATAAGGTGCCTATTATATGTGGGAAGGCTCTCAGTCAAGCAAGACAGTGTGAGTGGTATATGCTACCAAATTGGCATGAAAAAATAAAGACAGTGGTAAAGAAAGGCAAGCTTTTTTTTTATTCCTGTCATTCTTGCTAGTATTCATTTGCTGCTCTTTGGCTCATGGAACTCAATTTAGCCGCCCATTGGTTCCTTGAATAGCATTTGTTTAATTGTATAAATTTAAGAATTCATTGTGTGCTATCACATTCAAACTTTACGGAAACTTATCACTTTGTTCCCTCTTCATATGCTTATGAAAGACTTTAAAATGAAAAGTAAACAGTTATAAATATTAAATGATCTCTTTTGACGGACCAAGTGTCTGAGCAATGACCTTTTTAATGATAGTATGTTGATCATCCAATACAGTAGCAATTTAGGGTGTTCAACCAGCCTACCCTGCATGGTTTTGGGCAAGCCCGGGGTTCAAACCCTTGACTCCAGAACTGTGAGGCGAAGCCATAACCACCTGCACCAGGCCACCTCATCTTTCCTACCAAATGCAATATATTTTAAATAAAGCAAGGCACAATTTATATTTCAAAGAATATAACATCAACCAGAGAGTTATTTTGCACAAAATTTTGAATACTTGTAGTTATAAGTGCCATTTTTAAGAGTAGCAGATTATTTGTAAAATTCAAAATATATTGAATGTTTTGTTATTATTTTTTGGCTCAATTTGTAAACTAATCAAATAATATTGGGCTTTTTGCCTGAACTGTATTTGGATTTTCACTATTTCACAGCTTCATACTTGTCTTTTGTCTCATCTCATTTTTGGAACCGCTTTGTCCTCATTAGGGTTTTGTCTGTTGTTATAGAAGTTGGAAATAAACATTGAGCACACTATTTATATACTGTACTAAGTTTAAATGGTGGCCACCTATGGATTTGAAGTGTAGGGTGCTGGGGCCTATCTCAGCTGACTCCGGGCCAGAGGTGGAGGACACCCTGAATCGGTGGTCAGCCGATCGCGGGGCACAAGGAGACGGACAACGATGCACACTCACACCCATACCAAACGGCAATTTAGAGTGTCCAATCAGCCTGACCATTCATGTATTTGGCATGTGGGAGGAAACAGGAGTACCCGGAAGAAACCCACGCAGGCCTGGGTAGAACGCGCAAACTCCACACAGATGGACATGACCTGGCTTTGAACCCAGACCCCAGAGCTGTGAGACCGACGCGCTAACCACTCACTCCACCGGACCACCCTTAATGATATCTAGTTTCGCGAATTTTCGGTTGACCGACAAGGCAAAATTGGCTCTTCAAGTCGTACAAAGGAGCTTCATTTCAAATCCACTGGCCGCTAACAAATTGCCCGAATCCCGGCTGAGCGCTCGTCATCGCTGGGCAGCCTGGAGGAGGAATTGCGGTACTACATCCCGTGGCCCAGCCTCCTCCTCACAGCGCTGGTCGCCATCCATCCCCTCCTCCTGTACCACAACAGATGGTGACAACAACATTACATCAAGCGGGGAGCAAAACCACAGACCGCAACATCCCGTGTCCGTCCAACACGGGTCTTTCGTCAGCATGCTCGGAGGGCTGGAAAGCGTGAGGCTGTGACTTCACGCGGGAGCAGAGGCACCATCAGCAGCAGCGGAGGAAGCGTCTCGCCTGTCTCCGTCGTGTGGGGAAGATGGCCGCGATGAAAATACTAACCAGCGGTGGGCTCTTCCTGGCGTTCTGCGCGCTGGGGCTGCTCGCTATGGCGATTTGTACCGACTTCTGGTACGAGACGGACGCGAGGAGGCACCGGGAGAGGTGTAAAAACTACGCGAACAAGCGCAACGACCCGGGTTACATCTACATCTCCAACCACAACCTCCCTCTCCAGATGCCTCCTGAGAGGAGAGGAGGCGGCCCGGAGGCTGTGCCGCTCATTAGGGGCAAGCGACACTTTGTGGCCGCAGCCTCCGCGATGGAGTCCCACTGCAGTCGACAGTTTAACTCAACCGTGTCCGGCCTTTGGAGGAAATGTCACCGGGAGGGATTCGACCTTGAAACCGAGGATCTTATTTACAAAGGTAAATATGAGCAGCGAGCATCTTGCGAGAAGCAGGCCGCGACGCTCGGCTATGAGTGCAAGCCTATAGCTTGATAATGCAAACATACACATAGCCCAGTGTTGTTAAGGCTGTAACTAGAATGTCATTTTCACTTATTTGAAACAAAATGGGGGATTATTTCATCAAGAGCATCCAAAGTGCATTTCTTTGATTACAATATTATCTCATGTAATTTTCTGAACCGCTTTATCCTCACTAGGGTCGCGAGGGGTGTTGGAGCCTATCCCTGAATTGGTGGTGGGCCAATCGCAGGGCACATGGAGACAAACAACAACTCATGATGACACTCATACCGAGGGGCAATTTAGAGCAGTGGTCCCCAATCACCAGTTCGTGGACCGATACTGGTCCGTGAGCTACCTAGTGCCGGTCCGTCAGAGTAAAAATATTAACGTTTTCAATCTCGCCCTCCTACTTGACATGAGAGAAGTTTTTATAATAACAATAATAGTTATAATAATAAATGATTACTATTGTGCTTGGGACATTTTTTTTAGCCGTTTTGGGTGTCGTTCGTGCACCAACCCACACCCACACAATTTTGTCTTAAGCTGCCCTTCCATTAGCCGGTCCGCGAGAAAATAGAAAGAGCTTTACCGGTCCGCAGTGAGAAAAAGATAGGGGCCCGCTGATTTAGAGTGTCCAATCAGCCTACCATGCATTTCTTTGGAATGTGGGAGGAAACTGGAATACCCGGAGAAAACCCACACAGGCCTGGGAAGAACATGCTACAATATTAACTTTGTTTTTTCGGTGCTCTTATAAAATAATAGCCACTTTAGCAAGATTAAATACGTTTTTTTAATTTTAATTATTTTAATGTTTTGTTACAGGGCCCTGGCAATATCAATCTAAATGTTATATAGATCGCTTGTAAATCTATCGTCTTTAAAAAAGTGAGTCATTCATTCCCTTGTTTTTCAGTTTGTTTAGTTGGGTTGTCCGCGTAACTTGATATGATTGTTAATGAATCATCTCAATAAAACATATGGAAACTATTTTATTAAGAAGTCATCTTGCACGAGCTGATCCAAAAGCTTCTTTCAGGAAGAGCCAGTTTTTGAGTCAAATAGCAACATAAACATAGTGTGAACGAAAGCAATGGCTTTGCCAGTACATTTTCCAAAACATGTCTAACTTTGTTGGAATAAAAGTTAATAAGAAGCAGCAAAATATGCAAATAATATATCCACAATTGGACAAAAAAAATAGCAAAGGTAATTTATGAACCAACAGTGTCCATACAGAAGTTTACTATTTGATGATCTTGTGTTAAATCAAATATTTAGTCTGGAAAATCACAGAGGACAAACATATTCTGTTCATTATTTTTTAAAGAAAATTCCTTAAAACTGGACTGCGATTGGCTGGCCACCAATTCACGGTGCTCACAGTCAGCTGAGATAGGCCCAGCACCCCCCGCTAATGAGGATATAGCGGTTCAGAAAATGAGAGTGAGAGAAAATGTATTAATGTTTTAGGCGATTTTATAACTTGGATCTTGTTTTCCTATGTTGGAACTACGATTTGCATATCAAAGGGTTTTGTAACCTGAACATTTTGTGTATACAAAATGTATGTTGAAAATGTAAAACTAACTTAGCAGATGTGTAATTAATGGCTGCACTATTTCTTTAATGTGAATTCAGGATTTTTTTCCCTTTGTTTTCAACAGGAATAATTCAGAGATGTATTCCTGTAACGTATCACTACACATCATCTATTCTTCCACGAAATTTACCTGTCAACATCACAAAGACCATACGACAGGATGAATGGCATGCACTTCGTGAGTAACTTCACGTTCTATTTTCATGAAGGGTTGATGAATTGACTTTTAGTCATTATTTTCGATTTGGATTCTATTTAGCATTCTGCTCTTTCTATTTTTTACTTTTAAACACATTAGAATAAGATCTATTACTTTTCCCAAAATGTAAGAGTTTTAATTTACTCTTATTTTCTAACATTGACAATGTCATTCTTAATAAAAGGAAAACTTTTAAGAATTAGGATATTTTTTACATTCTTGTCTTTTTTTTTTTTTGTGGTCCTCAAGCTGTTGTCCGAGCCTGGTTTTGAACCTTGATTTGATAACATTGAGGCGGGTTTGTTAACCCCGGTTTTTAGGCAATTCCAGATAACTTTGGATCAACCTGGTTAGAATAACTATCTTATTAGTAATGCATCTATGGAGTCTTTAATTACTTTTTTTTTTTTTCATTTCATCACATATACTCGAACAGACATGGGCAAACTACGGCCCGCGGGCCACATCCAGCCCGCGAGGCGTTTTAATCTGGCCCACCAACTTTGTCCAAATAATGTTTTTTTTTTTTCCCAAGATGGTGCAGTCACGCGGAAGCCAGTGGCAGTCGCTCTGTCCACTCTTATTTGTTTTTCGTGTTTTACAGCCCCTCTATCTTTTTTTAAATGACATTTTAATATTTCTTAATACATTCCTTTTTACTTTACTTTGGACTTTATACCTTTTACTTTAAAGATGAGTGATGATTATGTTAATACTTAAGTCCTTTTTTCTGTTTATGTTTCATATGTACTGTTAACGGATGCACTTTTTTATATGTATCGTATCTTGTGCTGACCCGGCCCATCTGTCAAAATTTTAAAGTCAATGTGGCCCCCGGGACGAAAAGTGTGCCCACCCTCTGTACTAGAACCCTAGTATTTTTGAAAAATAGCAAATAGCTGGGTCTCATATCATGTTGCAGTGCAGGGCAGTAGTTTCATGGTAAAGTTTGTTGGACAACTAGAAAAGGTTAATTCTTAGATGAAGTTGTCCTATTAGCACACTGGCCATTCTACTACTGCAATAATTGTTCTACTAAGTACAGTTCAGCCGTACTGAAGAAAAAAAGCACAATTGCCTAATGCCAAGAAACTTTTCGTTCATAATCCGATGATATCGTACAATAATATTTGAAATTTTCATAATCAATTTGGAAATGACAGTATAATCCTGACAGAAACATACTGGAAATTCTCTTAGATTGTCATGATTAGAAGGTTGTGCTCAATGTTAGGAGTTCTACGTATAATCTGGCTTCCTTCCATTTTGCAAAAACATCCATGGAAGAGTTTTGATTAGCCATAGGTATATATATATGTGAGTGTTTATGGTTCTCTGTTTGTATGTGCCCTGCAATTGGATGGCAACCAGTCCATTCAACTGGAATGGGTGGCTGCTTACATATGACTCCAATATGTAGAGGATTTATTCAAAATGGCTGGAAGTACAGGATAAAATATCTGTACAGAAAATCCACCAACTTACTTAATGTATTGCCCGTTTTAAGCAGTATATTGTAGATATAATTTTTATTTATAATTGAAGTAATAGCAAGTTTACCTGATTGTTACATTGCCCTCCCTTCTTGCAGATCTCAGAAGAATGACAGCTGGTTTTGTTGGTATGGCCGTCTCCATAATTCTTTTTGGATGGATAATTGGAGTGCTGGGATGCTGTCAACAACATGACCTCATGCAATATGTAGCCGGGCTACTCTTTCTCATGGGAGGTACTGTGTGTAAATATTTGTACACATTTGCATAAACACTATCCAGCTATAACATTATGGCCATTTATACAGTATATTAACAACATCAGATACAAGCTTTATTTCAACCCCTAGAAATTATGTCTACATATTTCTATTCTGACCAGAGTTTTATTGTGTAGTTAGTACGATTAGCTTTCTTCGGGTCATCTGCATTGTTAGTTCTGATCTCTCTCATCCTCTTCCTGACTGCACCCCGTTGATTATATTTGTGGTTCAGTTGAGGGGAGTTTTCTCATCAATCAAGCTCAATACCATGGCATACCTGTCAACTTTTCCTGTATTTTATACGTTTCTTTATCATTTCAAATTGGGTATGCCGTATAACAACATTTATTTTTTTTGTAAAAACCAATCTCATTTTAACCATTTCGGCTCTAATCCGGATCGTCTCAGTCACTGGTAGCAGAAAAAAAACGTCATTGTCGACTGCTAATATTATTATGCTTTAAGCATGATATGCGCACGTGTATTCCCCTTTTCACTATATAAATATAGCGTGTCAGCAAGCAATGTACCCATACAGTCAACCTCTAGTGAATACTGATTGGGCATCCATATTGGAGAAAATGTTAGACTTTTAAGTGTGCCCTATGTGAATAAATATGTGCCGTGTTGCATTTATACGTTTTTTTTAATTGCTAAATAAGGGGAATTGCAATCATTAACAAGCGGAGCCATTGGGCAAGGTTGACAGGTATGCCCTGTTCATTAAACCAGCTACAATTATATCCTTTCTAACGTGGTGAGGTCAGCATCTCCATGAAACCTGAATGTAAATTTTAGAAAAGGCAGTGGACCAAGACCAGCAGATAACACATGACCACAGGTTATCACTGACTCTGCTTCACAATGGACTTCAGGAAATGTGGTTTCTGTTCCTCTCCACTCATCCTCCAAACACTAGGACTATGATTTTGAATTTACTTTTGCAGTCTAGCTTTTGTTCTGGTAATCAGCAAGAGTACCTTTGACTACTTTGAACAAGTTAGAAGAAAATGTGCTTCTAGTTAAAGCACCTTCACAGTTCTTGCCTCACATAACTAAAACTCAATACCAATTACCATACTTGAACTCCTGTCTCTGAATATCTTCGCCAATCATCTTAAAGCTTGACTGTTAGATGAACAAAATTGTTGTCTAGAACAGTTCTACTTGTGTGTGTTACTCATTGTTTCTATGCATTATTCATTCTCAAACCTGCACAAGGGACTAAAGATGGAACTTAGCCTTTGGCTCCAATCATACATATTTACATATAACATGAATATGTGTATATGTTCACTAATATGTACTTTCCCTTTACTTAATAAATCCAACTTAAATCTTTGCATTTGTTTTTACTTAATGAGCACATTTCTTTTCTGCCTTCTCAGGAACCTGCTGCATCATCTCCTTGTGCACATGCGTGGCTGGTATCAACTTTGAGTTATCCCGCTACCCCCGCAACATGTACGGCCTACCTGAAGACATTAGCCATGGCTATGGTTGGTCCATGTTTTGCGCCTGGGGTGGACTTGGTCTTACTTTATTGGCTGGATTCCTCTGCACCTTGGCGCCCTCCCTGAGCACGCCGACCCGCTCGACAACTCACAAGCCGAGGTACGAGAACGGAACCGTGTGACAGCGCTCGTACGACTTACTCGCTGAGCACACAAATGCCACAAACGACTCTCTTCAAAACTTCAACGTACAACCATTTTTGTCCGTCTCACAACGCCCTCAAGATTTCCATCTTTCTCCGTGCTGATGGTGCCTAAGTTGTGATAACTCACATCCCGGCACAAAGAACAAATATTTCAAACACAAGCACTTGAACCATCCCACTTCAGGACCTCCAGGGACACCAAGAGTGCAACCTCAAATCCGAAAGGCGCTTTGGCTCTTGTAGCACAAAGATTTTTGATGTTATTTTTTGACATGATGATTTTATGGCAATCTGAAGGTGACTGTTTTACAATGGTGCTCTTGTAAATCCATTCGCAGTCATACACGCACATGCAGACATACACCAGCGTTTCCACACAAACATTTTATGCTGGTGACTCATTAGAAAAATCATCCAAACAGAGGAAATCACATGAATTGAGTCCAGAACATCTCGTCAGCATTTCTCTTTTCAGTAGTCATGTGTGCTGTAAAAATTATTTTTAAAAAATGGCAATGAGTGCCCATTCCTTACTGGTAGTGTAGCATAATGATATCAAACATTAGCCGTTACCATGGCAGATGTCTGCATTTTCTGCTGGATGAAGTGATGATACATTTGCATCAAAAAAAGAAACCATTTGATTATCTTGGAAAAGAGTTGTGTGTATACAATTGCATCTCTCTGTAGACTAAGATACATTGTTTATGTAGAGTAGATTTTGAATAAGGTTGTTTATATCTGTTTGTGTTGAAATGGCAGACAGGATGGAAGTGCAGGCTCAGCAGAATTGTGTGCAAAGATAAATCCATTATAAGGTTTAGCAACATGATGGCAGTTGAGGGTTTTTTGAGGGGGGGTTGAAAAACTAAATCGCATAACTGCTGAGCTATGATTTTATGCTGCTGTGTGCTTACAACTCTTGACAGAACCAGTTGTTTGCTGACAGCTGTGTAAAAACCTAACAAGACAAATAAGAGAGCCAAACGCAGAGTGAAATTCAAATGCTGTGATGTTTACACTTTGTCATTCTTGTTAAAAGTACACATTTTAGGAAATTGAAAATAAATGTCAGTGTTTTAGTACTCTACTTGCAAAAAAAAATACTTTAAAAATAGTGGCCATTGTGTCCTTTGGTCCTGACATTAAAAAAAAACAAACCTGAAAAATTGGAGCAAACAGACAAATATTTTATTTTAAATTCTCAAATTTCAGTGTATTGGTTCACGTCTGGTAACACCTCATTTATAAATACCGTATTTTCTCGTATATATGCTGTATTTGTCGCAAAAAAATAGATGACTGAATCGAGGGTACGGCTTATATGCGCCCAAATTAGAATTGAAACGCCATAACGCAAGACAAATTTATTGTATTGTCTATGAATGAAATTCAAGGAAAAAAAACTTATCTTGCATAAAACGTGGAAAAAACTCACTTGTGCCTGCCATTGCTCGCTCAGGGCGCCGCCATCTTACCTAGGGTTAAAAAAACTACACTGCTACGGACACATTTTCTGGTATTACTGCTCATGTCACTTCCTTTTTGAATTTGTCTATGTGCAGGCAACACCTTTTATGAATGTCCAATCCAGCAATCGATTTATACAGTATCTCATAAATACCAGATGCGACTATTTTTTGCGAGATTTTCCCTTCAAACTAACACATTTGTAATCTCTTTAAAAATCATGAATACATAGGTGAAAATTGTGAATAAGGGGGCGTCTTATACGGGAGAAATTGTAAAAGTCAACGATTTTAAGGCAATTTTAAGAAGGCGGCTTTAACGCAAAGGCGGCTAATATGCGAGAAAATACAGCAATTCGAATGCTTGGAAGAAAAAGAATCCAAATGTTTTAATGCAGGGTTTTCAATTCAAATATCTAATGTATTAATTTGTTTCCAATGTCCATTGTTTTGTTTTTTTTAAGTTAAAAAGGGAATGAATAGCATTGACATCTACAGTGATTAACATATGTGTTAGATAACACCCACCTATGATTTTCTACACAGGTATTTTCAAACTGAAATCCTTTTATATCATAATTTCAAATGTTTCCCTGCCAACTGTGACAAGTCCGAAAAATAACTTCATTACGATCTTGAGTAGCAAAATTATATTTTTTAGGTCTGAAAAACTCCATTCTTATTAAATGCATCCGGCATGGGGATTTGATCATAACGAAAGATCATGGTAAATATGATTGTTTTTAATTTAGGGCAGCATAAACCTGTGTGGTGGCCCATTTGATTTTGACAATTACTGATCTAAAAAAATAGGGAACAATGCTCTAACGAAAAACACATGCAGTTAAGATTTTTTTTCATGTGCATAAAAGTTAACTTTGAAAAAATGTTGGAATTTTTCAGGATTGGTTCATTTGTTTATGAGCTACAAATTCCATGTCATACACTTAATGAAAAAGTAGAGGAGTTTACTTGAGTATGGAAACTTGCTTAGGTTAGGTCATAAATCATTTTTATGTTTTATACTGTATACAAAAACTGGATGAAATCAGATAAGAAGAGTGAATGAAGTTTCTCTTTGAAAAAACAAAGGTATTGTAATGTGTGTTGACAACTCTGTATGTATTGTTCAGTCCTTTCCACTTTACAAGAAGTCGGTCATATGTTATCTGAAGCATGAGCAATGTCAAAACAGACAGATTACAAGTATATGTTTGCAAGGTCACATACATTAGGGTATCAAAATAAATAAGAGCATGATACACACCATGATGTGTCTTTTACAGTTTTGGTTTAAACCATGTGGTGTTTATAACAAGTCCATTCAAACTTTCATTGTGAATATATGAAGGCAGTAAAAAGGATATAAGTGTTAGAAATCATCAATGAACATTTACAATGTTAATATTCATGAGTACTTATGGAACATATTCAGTGTTTTGCTCTAAGATCACTCCCCAAACTTACCAGTAAGATATGTATTACTGATTAAATAGTAATATGAACTTGTTGACATAATGGAAGCAATATTGTACATGTATTTTCGTGTACTTTTGTGGTAACAGTCTACCCCTTCATCCTTATTTTTTTATTTTTCGAGCTGATGTGCTACAAATTCCAGACAGCCCAGAGATTTTTAAGCACAAATATGTGTCCCCCTTTCTCAGATTTTATGCATTTAAAGTGCCAATACAAGGTTTGGAAATTGAATATCTTTTTATCAATGACAATGTATTAAAAACAAAAGCACATGAGTAATTCTGCTAATTTGAGCACAGTAGTATAATGACTTCTAATTAAATCCATAGATATCTTGTTATCGTTCAACTTTTCTGTTCAGTGGAAAACCTGCCATTTAAAGTGACACTCGTTTCAATAGCAAAGCTATTACTTTTTACGTTTGTACAAGTACCATTTACTAAAACAGAGGTTTTGTGGGAATTAAAGTCATAACAGCCATGCATGATATCATTCATTTTCTTTCAGTATTAAAACTGTGGAAGTTTTTCATTTATTTATTTTACTGAAATAAAAGATGTAATTGCTAACGTTCAGATTCCTGTATTTCTTCTAGAATCAACACATTTGTGTTCTGCATTATCCTTAAACTGAGGTATTATTCTCACTAAGCACCTAACGCCATCTAGAGGATGAAACCGGTAACATATCTTTAGATTTTTATCAGACAATTTCTATGGCAAGAAATGAATTCAAGAAGTACAAAGCTGTGTTTACTTTTACCATAAAATAACCGGCGTTTAAATATTATTGGTAATATATCCAAGTGTCCAAGAGTCTGATATTAGATATCATTTGGCCTCGAAATATAGTTCATTTTCCACTATGAAATTTGAATTTCTGATGAATATACGGTGGCCCGTTGAGCAAGGGGTTAGCACATCGACCTTACAGTCCTTGGGTCGAGGGTTTGATCCCAGGTCAGCCCCCACCGTGTGGAGTTTGCATGTTCTCCTCGGGCTTCCCCTGGTATCATCCAACATTCCAAAAAAAACATGCAGGGTAAGCTGGTTGAATACCCTAAATTGCACCTAGGTATGAGTGCGATTGTGAATGGTTGTGTCTCCTTGTGCCCTGCGATTGGCTGGCCACCAATTCAGGGTTTCTAACACCTGGTGCCCTTAGTCAGCTGTGGTTGCCTAAAGCAATCCCAATGAGACTTGTGTTGAAACGCTTTTGAAAATAAATGAATGATGAATATACATTTAATCACAGATGTAATTTCACCAGAGTATTAGGCTGCAATATTATGAAAAATACAGACTGTCTCAACCTTATTTTGTGTGTGTACAGGGTAAAGAGAGAATGGCAGGTGTTAGTAACACAAACTATTTTCGATTTAAGATACCGTATTTTCACGACTACAAGGCACACATATAAGTCTTAAATTTTCTCCAAAATAGACAGTGCGCCTTATAATCCAGTGCGCCTTATATATGGAAAAAACTGAAAACCAAAAACGAAAAACCACCACTGTCGGATGTAAAAAAAAAAAAAAAAACACAAACGCCTGAACTGAAACAATACTATTAAATAAGCAGATGCCATCTTAGTTTACAAAATCTTCCATCATATAGCTCCTCCCCAACTGCAAGATTTTATACAAAAAAATCCAAAAGATCAACAATGGCTGGCTCTAGAGGTGACTGTAAAGTAGTGAGTGCTTCATACCTGGAAGTCAATAGCAATTACCGTATTTTCACCACTATAAGGCGCACTTAAAAGTATTAAATTTTCTCCAAAATAGACAGTGCGCCTTATAATACAGTGCGCCTTATATATGGAAAAAATGTCATTCATTGAGGGTGCGCCTTATAATACGGTGCGTCTTATAGTCGTGAAAATACGGTATTTAAAACTTAATTTGCTTGAAGACTGTTGCAAGAATACAAAAATAAGAATGATTATTTCTTCAAATGGTAATGGGCATTGACCACCATGTAGCTGTCAGGTGACACGGTCAAATTGCGTGAATGTACTTTTTTCCGACAGCTCCTGACCTCAGATCTGCAGGGGTCGTGTTTTTGTAGGTAGCTTAAAAAAGTCTCCCATCCTCCACCCACACGTACCATCACGTGACGTTCATTCAGCATCTGTGACGTGAAAAAGGAGAGTCACGGAACAATGTTTATAAATGATCAATTCCAAAAAACACACGTAAAACACCCGTATATTTACAAGCTTTGACTGTATATAAAGATGTCCCCATGAAAGTCAAGTGATCTTTCATATAGCTTTGTCAAAATCTCATTAAGGCAAATGAAAGAGCAACCCGTGCCACCAGCTGAGCTCACACCACAGAATAATCTATATTTGAGCATGCATACGCACAAATTACATCCCCACACAAACCAGGTTATGTGCACTATTTTCAATAAAATATTATTGCCTATGTATTTGCAGCTAGCTGTTGCAAAAGGGCCCAGAATCCACAGACAAGAAGCCTTGGAGATGAAAACCAATTGCTGCCATGGAAACAACGGACACAATATGAAGCCAGAACAAGAAATAAAGGGGGATTGAGATGAATCAATTGCACACCCACAACTCCCAGGAGATATTAACATTCCCGGGAGACCTTGCAAAGCGGGTTATTGTACAGTCAGCACCCCCCCAGCCCCCTCCAGCCCTTCTTCTTCTTCCTCATTGCTTTCTCGCCAATAAACCCTTCATTAAGGAAGCATTAAGAATTTGATCACACAAGCTCATATGCACCCCCTTCAGCCCTTCCCTCATTTTGTGTCTCACGTATACAATAAAAAATAAATGGCACACGTACAGACTTAAGCAGCCGTGGAAGGAAGCTCAGACACGTTCCATCTCAACTGACAACCTCCAGATTAAAATGTTAAGGTCGACAGAGGTCAAATCTGACATCCTCAGTGAGCCATTGTTCTGACTTACACACACTGCATGTCATTTACTCTGTAGTGCTTTCACACAGTAGTAATTTATGAAAGTATTTATGATGTCATTACCCTTATATGTGAATAGGTGCATTAATAATTCTGTATATATATATATATATATATATATATATATATATATATATATATATATATATATATATATATATATATATATATATATGTGTGTGTGTGTGTATATATGTATATATATATATATGTATATATATATATATATATGTATATATATATATATATATATATATATATATATATATATATATATATATATATATATATATATATATATATATATATATATATATATATATATATATATATATATATATATATATATATATATATATATATATATATACATATATATATATATATATACATATATATATACATATATACACACACATATATATATATATATATATATATATATATATATATATATATATATATATTTATTTATTTATTTATAGTACATACTTTTTCAATTTTTAAGGAATATATTTTGAGATATTTAAGAGTAAACATATGTAAATTTCCGATGCTACCGAGATGTCACATACCTTAAAAATAAACCGTCTTTTGGAAAAAGGCGTATTGATTAGTTTCTTGGGGCTACTTTTGTTATATGAAGAGTATTGTTGTTTCCTGTTTTCAAAAGAGCTAGGAAGCCTTACAGATCTGACATCCCATGGGGGTCCTATGAGACTAAGGTGTACTTTATCCAGATTTGGGGCACCCCCAGGAGGTCATGGAGCCCTTAGCGCTTGCCTTTAGTGGCCTAATGGATAAGCCAGCTCAACCTCCTAATCTTTAACATGTGCTCTTTGCATTTGTGTATTTTAGTGAAGAACCATGCTTTTCTTGACCCAGGATGTGTGTGTGTTTGTTTGTTTGTTTTGATATTTATATTTTAGGAATGTTATGTTCACAATTACCACACAGGCATCTTTTGTGGGTCATCCAAAATGGCCCTTCCCTACCTATAAATTCTCCTACTATGTAGAGTCTACACCAAGGGTCTCAAACTTGAGTTGGTTCTTAAGCCGCATTAATGTCAACTCTTGTTTCATGTGGGCCGGACCATTTTAGATATAATATTTAGAATAGTATTTATTTATATATTTTAAATATGTTTCAAAGAAATTGATCAAAAGCCTCAAATATTGAATTTTTGTATCGATCTAAAACAATGTTTATTTGAGCTTTTTTTTTCTTCCTGGTAAGGGAAAACGTCTTTCAATCATAGTTTTTTTTTCATTTCTAAAGGAAACTTATTTTATAAATTATGTTCAATATTAAAGTTGAAAACAGAATATATTTGTATACATTTATCTTTAGAGTTTACTGATGCTTTTTGAAATACAAACTGAGAAAAAATGGATTAAAACATTGCAATTATATATATTTAAAAAGGGAATCAGGAAATATAATATACATCTATAACCATTTGAATTTGATCCTAAAACAGATAGTCGGCCCTCATAATTTATTTTCTTGGGCCACTTTGACACCTGTGGTCTACACAGTTGGCTACATTTTGCATCCTATAAACTATTTTGTGGATTCCCCTGAGTACTGCCTGTCTCGGCCACTGCCTTACCTTGTCCTACTGAAAAATTCATATACGTTCACATGACAGCAGAGAAATGATTTAAATAGATGCCAGTAGGAGTCAGACTTGAGCCAAAGCCACAGCTAATGTGACAAGGGGCAACAATGGACCCCAACAAAATTCATTCACAGTACAGTAATAGAGTATCTTGACTTTGAGACTGCCATTTGTGGTTTTAAGACAAATATTATGAAATGTGAAAATAATTTTCACTTCAGGGTGAATAGTAAATATTTAGTTTTACAGCATTTCAACAATTTTGGATAAAATAGAGTAGAAAACATCAAAGCAAAACAACAGCACATCCATCAAATATAAACATAGCCTTGTTGTTTTAGGTATTCCATTTAAATAACCATAAGTGTTTAAGATTAAATAATAACTGTCATTTTTGTATTTGTAGTCAAGAAACATCTGAGCCACACCTACTGTTTATTTCCACAAATTCAGAAACTAAAGTTTAATTGAAAAAAATAGAGCACGATCAGTTCATTTTCTTCCTTTGGTTCATTTAATCCAGCCATTTTTTTTTTTTACCACAACACTCTGAAGTAAACGCTTTTTAGGATTGTGACTGAACGAGATGAAACTCTAATATTTCCTTGGAAGAAAACTTATTTAGTTAACAGTAGTACCACATGGCTAACTTGAACAAACATTTCAACCTCAAGCCACAAGACAGCAGAAACAAGACCTTTTTTTTAAAAGAAAATTGCTTTTTTATGTTCAAATGTTACTTTGACGCTAGTTTGTAACTGAACTGAACTACTCATCGACCAAATAATTAGATAGTCTGTGCTAAAGTTCCCACTTGGATCCCATTTACCTTTAGAACTATAATTTTTAATGGCAAAGATTCAACTAAGTACTGAAAATTGCTGTTGATTTGTCGACTGCGCCTCCAAGTTTTCAAGGTTCTTGTTGTTGGTGCCAAATTCTTCCATTACCATCAAAACACAAATGATAACTAATCGGACCACACATTGTTTATCCAATATTCTTTTGTGCAATTTTGTTGATCCTGTGCAAATTGTAGCCTCAATATTCTGTTCTTAATAGACAAGATGGGTACCTGGTGTGGTCATCTGCTGCTGTAGCCCATCTACCTCAGTGTTAGATGTGTTACACATTTAGAGATGTTCATCTGCATACCTCGGTTAGAACGATTGGTTATTTAAGATATTGCTGCCTCTCTTTAACCTCGCTTCAACCCTTCTGACCATTCTCTTCTGACCTATAGCAATTTCTCTAACTAAACTGTTGCTCAATGGATGTTTTCTCTTTTTCTGTAAAGCCCAGAGATGGTTGTATGTGAAAATTCCAGTGGAATAATATCTCTGAATTGGTACCCGGACATTTGGTCAATGGACGTTTGGTCGATGGACGTTTGGTCGATGGACGTTTGGTCGATGGACGTTTGGTCGACGGACGTTTGGTCGACGGACGTTTGGTCGACGGACGTTTGGTCGACGGACGTTTGGTCGACGGACGTTTGGTCGACGGACGTTTGGTCGACGGACGTTTGGTCGACGGACGTTTGGTCGACGGACGTTTGGTCGACGGACGTTTGGTCGACGGACGTTTGGTCGACGGACGTTTGGTCGACGGACGTTTGGTCGACGGACGTTTGGTCGACGGACGTTTAGTCGACGGACGTTTGGTCGACGGACAGTTCTCTCTCTCATGATTATAATTTTGAGAGCGAAAGATTACCTGGTTGATCGCTTTCAACAGTAACTCTCTCTCTCTTATGATTACAATTTTGAGAGCGAGCGAATCCGGCAACCAAACGTCTGTTCGACGAAACGTCCGTTCGACGAAACGTCTGTGGACCAAGTGTCCGTCGACCAAATGTCCGGTCACGCTCTGAATCAGACCACCCTGTCCAGCACCATAAACCATGCCATGGTCAAAGTCACTTAAATCACCTTTCTTCCTTATTCAGATGCTTGGTTTGAGTAACAACTCGAGTAGAAATTGTTTCTTGAATGTGACTTAATTATGTTCTTAATGCTTAATTGGTCAAAAGTCTTTCCATTTCTCTTCAGTTTATCTTATTAGCAAATAATGTGATGAAGAAAGAATGGCCGTGGCATGATCTTGTGAGAGTCTCTCCTTCAAATGACACAGTCACACAATGTGTCATGGTTAAAAAGCTCATGGAGAGCCTAATTGGGTTTAGAGAAGAAAGGAAAGTGTTCTTCTTTTTCACCACCAAAGACTGGCACTGCACTTCACAGCCACAATGATTGAATAGTCCCCAAAGGAAATGGACGGGATGAAGAGGGCGGGGTGTGGTTGGGGGGGGTGAAAACACATACGTGAGGAGGGGCCGTCATGCTCAGTTGCTCATTAACAAGCTGTCTGATTTAACCCCTCGCTAATGACTTTGTCGTGCAAATCAATAGTATGTGCATGTTACAAATGTGTGTATGCACATAGGGAGGTCATCAGCGTGCATGGCAATTGCAGTTTGTTGCATATTTCTTGCCACATATGATGGCAGATGTGCCTTTTATGGTGATAGTTGGACATTCGGTCAGTGTTTTTGCTGTCAAAAGCTGAGGAAAATATAATGGAAGTCATAGTTATACTATAGGAGTTATAGTTGAAGACTAAAAGATGGATACAGATTAGCTTTAAGACACACTAAGATGTCATATTGAGAACCTCAGGCAAGGCATTTCATTTTACTGTCTAGAATATTATATAGTTTGGGTTTGGATTTGAAAGAACATGTTGCAAGGTCCATGATAGGTTGAATTTTGTGTGGAATAACATTCACCGTCATTTGAACTCAACACCATCAACGCTAGCTTGGAGTAAATATCATGTACAAGAATATCCCATAATGTATGTCATCAGGAAAAAAAGTGTTTTTTTTAAAAACTGGGTTTTTTTGCCTTTTTTTGTTTTTTTTGTTATTGCGACTGATCAACTTCACACTTGCACATTCACAGCAAGACACACAGTTTTACTAAAAGACCTTTTGACTGTATTTCTTTTTTATTGAAACTGATTGACAGCATTGATTTCCAGTTAAAAGTGTGTTAGCTCAATAAGATAAATTGGATTGGATTGGATAACTTCATTCATCCCGTATTCGGGAAATTACATTGTGGCAGTAGCATCTCATCTAATTTTCGGTATCGCTTTATACTCATTAGGGTCGCGGGGGTGCTGGAGCCCATCCCAGCTGACTGCAGGCCAGAGGCAGGAAGATCGGACGAACAAACGTGTACTCTCACACCCATAACTAGGGGCAATTTGGAGTGTCCAATCAGCCAACCATGCATGTTTTTGGAATGTGGGAGGAAACCAGAGTACCCGGAGGAAACCCACACAGGCTCGGACACAACATACAAATGGACATGACCTGGATTTGAACCCAAGACCCCAGAGCTGTGAGGCTGACGTGGTAACTATTCGCATCACCGGGATGTCCGCTAAAAGATAAATCATGCACTAAATAGATTTAAACTGATTACCACTGAAATTGTACTTCTTCCTTCTTGGTCAGTTATAGAGCTCAAAGCAGAATTCCTAATCTCATTATTTTATTTTTTTTCGAACCACATGTTATTAATCCATCAAGTCGGCGCTGTCATCTTAGTGGAAGTGAAATAAATCATCCAGTGTACAATGAGACGCCTTCCAAAATGGAAGGACACTGTCTCCCAAGGGTGCTGCCATTTGAACTGCACACAACAGCCATATCTTTGCAAAATCAACCTGAAAGAGGCACGTTTGTTTTCCCTTCAGGTTTGAACTCTTAGCTGAAGGTCTGTGTACTGAATAAAATCATTGTCAGCCCAGTCTTATCCAGACCATTGGTTGCCAAGCAACCCTAGCTCCCAGAAGGCCTTTCCTTGAGCCTTTGTATTGAAACACACAGGTGGTGAATGACTCGGGGAGGCTGAAAGCCATCAACATCTCTATTCCAGGTATGCCAAATCAGGAAGTGATTCATGTTAACACAATGTCATTAATTATCTTTGAAATATCATTTTCACTCACTCCTACAAGGGGGGGGGTTTGTTTTTTTTCGGTGGAAAATAAAGGAGGAGGGATTTATAACTACCATGTTCTGTATAATGGTTACAGTAAAAGCACAAAACCTGTGGTAGTTTGCTGGAAGGAAAATGTATTTTTTTAAGTGAGTAATTGGAGGGCTTGGTTATTTTATATATATATATATATATATATATATATATATATATATATATATATATATATATATATATATATATATATATATATATATATATATATATATATATATATATATATATATATATATATATATATATATATATATATATATATATATATATATATATATATATATATATATATATATATATATATATATATATATATATATATATATATATATATATATATATATATATATATATATATATATATATATATATATATATATATATATATTTAAATAAATAATAAACAAAACTGAGGTTCAAGGTTGAAGGATACATTAATACGGATTTGATTAGCTGTCAGTGGTTATTCATTGCTTGGTGACTGATTTTGATGGGGGTCATAAAAAGAAAAAAAAAAGCTAAAGGCAAATAATGTAGGTGTAGGGCTTACCCGTATATAAAGAACTTTATCCCCCACTCGATAACAGCTCTTTGGCTGCTTTTCAACAGGGAACCTATTTGGACAGCTGCAGGGTGGATTTTCAGTAATGTTTCTTACCTGATGAAAGACAAAGTAGAACGAGAAGGTGTTAATGCAATGCAAACAACGTCACCGAGTTAAAGAAAACACACATTTGCAGGGCCGTACAGTGTCGTCCAGAATGTTGTCGGTCCTGGTGCTTATTCTGGCCGTGAATTTGTTGAAGTGATGTTTCGGGCTTGGTGTTGGAGAGGGCGCGGAGGGTCTTGTTGCAAATGCCACCTGGGTTTGGCTTTTAAGAGCATCAGATATATCAGTGGAACACAAAGGGGTTTGTGTTGAAGCTGTGGTTGTGCAGAGTTTCGGAGCTGAGAGCATGGACTGCAGAGGGGGTAAACATGTGGGCATTAGGTCTGCAGTGGCTGATGGAAGATCAGACGCGAGAGGTTTGATGTGGGCTTCAGAGTAGCAGGTTGAACTTGGAGTGTGGGCCACAGGTGGAGAAGGAGGGGGAAGCGTTGGGGGCTTGTTTGAATGAGATAGTGAGCAAAGCTCCGGGGGAGGAAAAAACGAAAAGGGTAGCGGAGACAGTCTGCCCTCCTCCTCCTCCTTTTCTATCTCTCGCTCCAAATTCACAAGGCCTGGAGGTTCCACGCCATACCTGAGAAGGCAAATACATGGCTATATAAGAAAAAAAAAATATATATATATATATATATATATATATATATATATATATATATATATATATATATATATATATATATATATATATATATATATATATATATATATATATATATATATATATATATATATATATATATATATATATATATATATATATATATATATATATATATATATATATATATATATATATATATATATATATATATATATATATATATATATATATATATATATATATATATATATATATATATATATATATATATATATATATATATATATATATATATATATATATATATATATATATATATATATATATATATATATATATATATATATATATATATATATATATATATATATATATATATATATATATATATATATATATATATATATATATATATATATACACACATGTAAACTGGAAACATAGATGGATATTTACTCTTTAATTATGCCACTCCTTACATCCGGATATGATAATCTCTACACAATTGTTGCGTAATGTCAAATTGCAACATCTTGATGGTCATTACATCAAAGTAATTAATGTACTATTTACCTGGCAACCATGCGTCCAAGCGCCATTAGGCACAGGCATACCTCGCGTGGTCGCTTATGGAGGACTTCTCATGACACACGTAGAGAATTCAGACAAAAATGGGAAGAGAGACAAAGTTAGAGACCAAAATAAAGATTGAATGAATAGGATATACTGTATAGCAAAGTATCCTTTCTAGAGATAAATGTGCGTATGACAACAGTGACATATCTCGGAACATTGAGGTGGACGTGCTAAACCAGGGGTGGGCAAACTTTTCGGCCCGGGGGCCACATTGACTTTAAAAATTTGACAGATGGGCCAGGTCAGCACAAGATACGATACATATAAAAAAGTGCATCCGTTAACAGTACATATGAAACATAAACAGAAAAAAAGGACTCAAGTATTGACATACTCATCACTCATCATTAAAGTAAAAAGTATAAAGTACAAAGTAAAGTAAAAAGGAATGTATTAAGAAATGTTAAAATGTAATTTAAAAAAAGATATAGAGGGGCTGTAAAACATGAAAAACAAATAAGAGTGGACAGAGCTACTGCCACTGGCTTCCGCATGACGGCGCCATCTTGGGAAAAAAACACAAAAAACATTATTTGAACAAAGTCGACGGGCCGGATTAAAACGCCTAACGGGCCATATTAGGCCCGCGGGCCGTAGTTTGCCCACATCTGTGCTAAACACTTGACAGCAGTCACCTCCAAATAATTAATTATAAGTAAAAATTACGTTTTGTCTCACTGTATCAAAAGGGAGTTTGATAAATTTACAATAAAACACAGCATAATATGTTTGTACTCTTTCACAGTGTTGCCTTATCCAAACTTGGCTAAAATTAAATATTGTAGGAATTGATGACTTATTACGTTTGAGAAGAGGGAAGATAATTGAGCAGGAAGGTAGAAACAGGATATTTTTATTTTTGATTGACAATTACATTGGCTTTAACTCACCCAAATCTTCTGACTCAAAAAGGTGGGACCTATCAATACCAATCTTGCAGCACCAGTACAAGAAATTAGCTGTGTTGTCTCGGGCCAAAAATGATCCTGAAGTTGCATCATTTCGCCAGTGGATCACTCTTCTTGTGAAGGACTGCACAAGCCACACACAAATAAACACATGGTAATTCCACGTATATCTACATAAAAGAAGTTATACGTCAGTAGGATCATCTCCTTTATTCTGCAAAGCTCCACGTGCTCATGTTTGTATATTAACCAGTCAGCGATACACACAACACAGACTGTTTTTATTTGAAAATAATGTTTTAATTCAGTTACACCACCTTGCCATTATTGCTCTGGCTCATCTTTTCTTGGAGGAGCTGAGCCAGTTGACAAAGAACGACGCCATTGTCCAGTTGTTCTATTAAACTGTCAGCAGTGAGGTCCCCACCTGTGCACCAACACACACACACACACACACACACACACACACACACACACACACACACACACACAAATACTATTACTACAGGTTATTGTTTCCAATGAAATTTCAAAATTCTTTAAAAAAAGGAGCACATCTTGTGTATCATATCTGCAAATAACTACATTAGATATTAGGGTCAAACTATCACAGATTTTTTTATACAAATTAGGTGTTAGAATATTGTCAAAAAGTATTCAAAGTATTGGAATTGTACAAAAAAATACTCATGTAGCTTTGTGGATCAGCGTTTTTTGAAACCGATGACGTTACGGGATGACAGGATTTTTAGAGGATATATTACTCAATGGAAAATGAATATACTCATTGTGGTTATTTATCATGGGAGATGTTGGACAATGAAATTGAAAGTGAGATAAAGGAGGAAGTAAGTCTCAAAGAAAATGAGATTTTACCGTACAAGTTCAAACCGGAGCAAGTACGGCAAGGAAGCAAGTTAATGGTGCTCCATTAACATTGGACCTACTGAATATTAAATAGTATCTTACACTTGCGTCACTCGGCTATAGTGATTAATAAGATCATAATTTATCATCTTAAATGAAAAAGGGGATTTTGTACTGGTGCAAGTATTGGCGATTTTCTGATAAAACGACAAACCACAAAACTTCGAGCCACCACTGTAACGAGTGTTCATGTTTTTGGAATGTGGGAGGAAACCAGCATAACAGGAGAAAATCCATGCAAACACAGGAAGAACTTTCAAGTAAGTACCACACAGGAAGATCCAGTCCTGGGAATATAAGTCAAAGTGTTTTTTTTTAGTTGTACTGCTTGAAACCCACTGGATGTTTTTGTAGTTGTATTGCTTGAAACCCACTGGATGTTTTTGTAGTTGTACTGGTTGAAACCCACTGATATCCATTAGTATATAATTATTGTTAAAAAGCCAAATAGGATGAAAAATTTCAACTCCATAGATCCCAACTGTTTAATAGGAGTGCAGGCATGTCATTGTAAGGAGAAAAAATTCTAAAGAGCCAGAGATAATCAGTATTTACAAGAAATGTGTTTTATGCCATTGAACACCATCCTATGTTTATCCATTGCTCAAGAATACCTGGATAGTAAAAGCATAGCAACAGTTTATTTTGGATTGTATTTGATTTGTTTACATTCTAACAACGGTTCCCTAATTGACTGACATATATTTTGAGAGAATTCATTTGGGATGTGATGATGTTTCCAAACAAATATTATTTGGAATAAACTTCTTCAGGGCGCCATTAACTGTTATCATCTTATTTCATATAAGAGGGTTCAATTAAAATGTTTCACACTACACAAGCCAATTGTGGTGACATTGTTCCAGCCTTGAGTGGGATACCATTGTTTCACATTTAAAGGGAGCGTGAGTATCTGCATTGATTAGCGGCGAATGGAGTCACAATCACTTTTGCATGGTAATGTTAATCAAGCTCACCTAGGATGGAATTGAGCCAAAGAGCAAGGTCTTCTTTCATAGGCATCAGGCTGGCATCATGGCGATATGGTAGCCACTGGCTGTACTCCTGAGGACTGCTAAGGCCCGGCCCGCAACGGTGCCGCTGCCCAACAAGACAGCTCATCCCCAACCCTGTCAGTGGGCTTAGAGGACTCTCAGCCCTCCTGTTCATTGATTCCACTTCACCTTCCATAAAGTTTTGTCCTGCAGGGAGACACGTGTTATGTTTTTGGTATCAATTGTGCTATATTTACAAAAGTCATGTAAAATCAAATATACTCTTCAAATATACTATCTATTCATTGCCAGCCTGATTTTCATTCATGTAAAATCATTCATTCATGTAAAGTCATGTAAAATCAAATATACTCTTCAAATCTTCTATCTATTCATTGCCAGCCTGATTTTCATTCATGTAAAATCATTCATTCATGTAAAGTCATGTAAAATCAAATATACTCTTCAAATCTACTATCTATTCATTAATTGATTTTCATTTCTTGTCATCTGGCAAAACCCAAACCAAACCACCCCCCCCCCTCCATCACCCTTACCCACCTACACAAATAACTTACAAAAGAATTGAATAAATTAAATGAATGTACATTTTGGCTGTCACCAAGTTCATCTCTCTTTTGTTGGAAATACAAAACTTGTCCAAAAGTCTCTGTTTAAGCAATGTATTCTTTTCAACTGAACAGGTTAAAGTGGCAAGTGAAAATTCCAATTACAGTAGTTTCAGTATAGAGGTAAATCTTCCTAATTATGGTGGAAAATATGTTTTGGATCAGATATTTCCTTGCGGTTGTCTGGAAACCAATTTAACGTCCCCTCACCTACTGCTGGAAGTTTACCGGGAAATGCTCCAGCACCACCCGTGACCCTTGTTAGGATATGTTTCGGGAAAATTTATGAATCAAATAAATGGTTGTAATTGCATTTAAACCAGTGACCGAGACGATCCGGGTTAGAGCGGAAATGGGTAAAACGGGATCGGTTTTACAAAAAAAAAAAACGGACTTAACAAAAAGATTCCTATACAAAACTTGTTTTACGACATACATAATTTGATATAATAAAATAAATGTATAAAATAGGTGATAGGTATGGGGTAAAAATAAACAATGCACACAGTTATTACATTATTTGACCTTGTCTGTGTGTTACTTCTTTAAGAACATATTCTTCATATTAGATATCCAAAGCGCATAGAATAATGTGTTTGAGGCAAACCTGGTATATCGATATTTTGAAGCCAACTAGCATCCCACTTGCTTTTAAAACATTCCTCACTTATAACTCCAGTGTTATGGCATATCTTCGTGATTTGTTCTGATAAACAACACAATTAGGATAATCTATTTTGAGAGAAATCTATTCAAAAAGTCTCCATTATATGTGAGCTAGACGAAATTCACACACAGCAAAAGGAAATTGCAAAAATGTAGGCGCCATGTAGCATGGACTTTTGTGAAAGGGCCCTTTTGTAAACACATTGTGAAAAACCTTGGGCCAGATGTTGGCTATGAGAAGAGGCAGCCTGCCAAGTTGGAGGCTGGTTTATTGGTTGACCAGTGGGCCATGAGAGCTTGTGACAAAACATCCAGGTGAGAAAATCACACCTGTACTCCAGGATTGCTCTGCTGGGAAGCAATGTCAAAGGTCACCCACTGGTCTATCTTTGAGACACTAGATGCCTTTATTCTCCAGCTAAACTCAAGGTGCTATGCTGTCAAATCAACCCACATGGCCACTGCATGTATTGTAATTCAACCCTAGTTTACATTACGCAGTTACTTTTTTGTCACCTTTCATTGGGCTTTCAGTAAAAGCCCAGTTTCATTCAAAGCAAATATTAGCTACTATTGAAAACCAGCTGAATTGTATTATAAAGCAACAAAACAACTTTTCCACAATTGAAAATACAGGTTTAAAACATCTATATGTACTGGTAAAATGTCAATATGTCTAATACACAGTCCAGTACAGTCCACAGTCACAGTTTGAGTTCTCATAAGCATTCAATGTTTGTAAACGGGCATTTTACAAGAACAGAATAAGTGAAATGAAATGAATCAATGCTAGTGGTCTAGAGTTCACCTAAAGCTGAGCTTTTCATTTCATGTTGCACTGAGTTTTACACTAAATAAACCTGTTATCAACACAGGATGGAGAAGTTCTATGACCTGTTGCTGCTTCCTGATGAGAGCGTGGGTTTTAGTGTGAGACCTCAGTAGAATACAACCATAAAAAAGTCGTCTTTGTCCTGTGTTCCTTTGATTAAGAGGTAAAAGTCGAATAAACAAGATGTGCCTTAGAAAAATCTGCATTGTACCCCAATTACTCGGCACCATGAAAGTACAGGTTTAACTAGGTCAAAAAGACTGAATGATGAAAGATCACTAAAGCACTAAATAACCAGCACGAAACCTTCAAAGACTATTTTCACAAATGGTTAAAAATGCTCACTGACTGATTTGAACAAATGATTGTAGACTAAAATTTGGTCAGATAATAAACATAAATATAGCTTCTGTTATTAATCCTCTCATTTTTTTTTTCAGGAATAGCCTGTCTACTGACCACATAGAAAAACCATAACAAGGTACTTACCTATAGGACTGATAGTACGTAATTGCAGATAGATTTCAATGAAGGTTTACCTCTTCATCAGAATTTCAACTCTCGATTCTCCAAACAGCTTACACACATGACAGCGGTGGTCATGGCCTCACTCTCTAACAGGCGGAGTTGTAACTTTCAACAGAATACTTTAAACTTGCAAATAGGGGTGTCATCTTACACACCTTCCAATGAGACATTTTTTCAGTGCAGATGATTTTTTTTTCCTCACTGAGGATACAGTTCAAACCATCATCTGTTCACTCTGATCATCCATTATCCTTGATCAAAAATAACATTTGATGTATTTTTAAGTCGGTAAAAATCAACACTCTTGCGAGTGCTTCAGTGAGATTGGACTTCAAATGTTTTCACATCATCCCCTTTTTGTGCAGATTATGAAATTATTTATGTACTTGAGTTAGCATTGCTGACCAGGAAAGGATAAAATAGCCATTTCTAAGTTATAGTAAAAAAAAGTGCAATTTACCTATGGCATTAGTCTTATTTTACTGTCTTTTTACCACAATATTAGAGCATTTCTAAAAGTACTCAAATGCTGTTCAAAGTACCACATATGATTGTTTTTTTTCCTACACTACACTTGCCATGTAAATCTGACTAGGTGTTGCTACAATATCTAAACAGTGCAATTAGGGAAATATTAATTTTCATCCATTCATTTTCTAAACCGCTTTATCCTCATTAGGGTTGCTGGGGGTGCTGAAGCCTATCATCGCTGACTTCAGGTACCTTTTGGTGGACACCTTGAATTTTTAGCCTACCAATAATCGCAAATTCATACTTAGTCGCAATATAGGGTGTCCAAGTAGCCTACCATGCATGCTTTTGGAATGTGCGAGGAAACCAGAGTACCCGGAAAAAACCCACGCGGGCTTGGAAGAACAGGAAGCAAAACACAGGGGGAATGGATTCAAACACATGACCCCACAACTGTGAGGCTGACAGACTAACCATTCGTTCACCGTGCTTTCTATAAGCAGGGGATGGTGGATCTCCCACCTTTAGTGTGGGGCCCACCCTCTATTCCAGTGGCCAGGATTCATGAACAAAGAAATTGAGAGGTTTGTGTGTTTTTGATTTTTGTGTTGCATTAGTCTTGGCTTTTTCTATCCGGAACTTGACATTGCCATTGTCCATTGATTTCACCTTTTGTGTCTCAGACTATCTGTTGTTTTGTGTGTATTTAATTCCCCTATCTTTGATCATTTATTGTTGTGTCTTTGTCAAAATCACGTCATTGTTAGATTTAGTTAAGTAGTATATATGAATATGAAATGCATTAAAATGGAGTAGCATTCACAGAGAGAGTGGAATCTCTGTATGGTCTGCACATGATTATAATTACTTTTTCCTCATTATTGGTAAATAAAAGACCCTTTTTTAAAAAAATATACACGAGTCATTATGATTTATACAGTAAGTTTTTCCCACCTGGACTTTGGGGATCTTCTGCCTTTCTACTGCTTTGTTAGGTTGGAGGGAGAACATTGACGGACAGCCATTTTCATATCCCTACCCAAGTGCCCCATTGAGAACCAATTGTGAAAATAAATCTGGAAAAAAAACCCTGATGAGATCATAGCATCACATGGCCTACATTTATTCTCCTTTTTCAACTGTTCAGGGGGCCACTATGCCAATTTAACCAGCTGTTTTGCATCCACCTCGATGAAGCCCTTAGGGTTAGGGTTAGGGTTATAGGGTATTCATTTAGGTGACAACATCATGCTCATTATATTTTTCATCACATAACTACATTATTCAAGTGTACCTTCAAGGTTTGAATGAACAAAATGAAATATAACAGAGTACTTGCCACTTCCGACTGGCTCTAGGAAATTGTAATCACTGTTTACAAAGAAAAAAAAGGGGTTGTTTCATCCATAAATACCAAATCCGAAATTTATAGCCTGTCTAAACCAGTGTATATTATTGTTATAATTAAAAATAGGGATTTATAAAAGAATTCTCAGAATATGTCCTGCCTCTAGTGGCAATCTGAAGTACTCCACTGGTGTGAATTCTGCTTCATTAACAGCTTGTCTCCCAAGGGGGAGTTCCCCCAAACCCCTTCCTCCATAAGTGTGTTTCCTTCCTGCTCATCTCTATGCAAAGAACCACAGTTTTGAATATGAATGAGCTTAATTTGGATGTCCTTCAACCTATAATTCAACCTTAGATGGAAAGGACACCACTGATTATTCAAACGACAGGCTCAACATGTTGCAGAAGGTAAATTATAGCAATGTTAAAAAGATTTCATAATTGTTATCCAGAATTGTAAGGAAATATATTGACACATCTAGATAACAATTGTAACAAATGTGTTTTGCAATAGCTTAACAGAATTTTATATTTATACTTTTGAAACATACTACAGAAGGAATGAATTGTTGAAGTAACTAGTGCCATCTAGCGTTGAAACGGTGAAGTGTGAAAAATATAGCCCGAACTCAACTTTTTTGTGCTGGCCATATTTAATGACATTTTCAAAATGTGCTATGGGACAATTAAAACTAGTCAGTAGTATATTTCCTGGTTCTATTTTCTTCTTCTAAGTTCAAAGGAAATTTGAAACAGCCATTTTCAAACGTCAGTGCTTCGCCAGGTAACAAAATCCATAATATTAGTAATAGTATCCAACTTTTGGTTTAAAAAATAATAATTTTCCAGCTTTTTCCTTTCCTTGACACAAATTGAGTAGCGTGTATACGTATAATGTTTTTAAACACGAGATCTCTCCGTGTAGAAATTATCCAATTTAAAGACGGTCACAGCAACATGATGATCAAGCGCAGGCATGACAGATGGCATCGCATGTTGCCAAGACAACTAAGCCCCTTTTTACCCCCACTGAGGTGGTGGTGGTGGTGGGGGATCAATAATGCTGCACGAGGCACCATGTGCTGCGTACCACTCAAATTGGTCCCCTGGGTAAAGAGGCCCGTGACTTATCAGATGGGGGACACACTTATTAGACACTCACAATTGTTCTGTCTTTCTGCAAGATTAAAACAGATATCACTATGAGCTAGGGTGTCTCCTCTCGTCCAATTTAATCACTGTTTTATACTATGTATTTATTTTTAAAAAGTCAATATATTTATTATTTATATTCACTTTTTATTTCTTTTTTATTCTTTCACTTTTTTTCTGCATGATTTTTAATTAAACTTCAACTTGATCAGCAGAGTAAAGGCTCTATACATATATATATATATATATATATATATATATATATATATATATATATATATATATATATATATATATATATATATATATATATATATATATATATATATATATATATATATATATATATATATATATATATATATATATATATATATATATATATATATATATATATATATATATATATATATATATATATATATATATATATATATATATATATATATATATATATATATATATATATATATATATATTATACATGCCTGTATACACCATACTACATACAGCCTGGTTGCCATGACAAGTACATCCGAAGGATGAGCGCAATGTCGAATGAACCACAAAACAATTATAACAAGCACGGTTGCAGTCTGCAGAGATAAAAAAAAAATTTCCTCTTTTAATATACATATTTCTTTTTCCTTAATCCAAATTTTGCAACACCCTCCAAAAACATTTTAACTTCTTGGATTCAACTTAAAATGTCTTTTGAATTGCTCCATCTCATACACAGCTTCAGCAATTTGTGCATGTAATTATTTACATTTTTCATTATGTAGTGACAGTAATACCTCGTGTTATGAGAAATACTTCACATTTCCAGGCCTTGTCTCCGTGGAATTCAACTCATTTTCTCCTTTGTATCACTTTAATTACCACTGATCATTAAACCTGCTGCCAGTGGCTGTGAGGCGTTTCTTATAGCAGACCGGCTCTTAATACGACTCCTGCACATGACTAATGGTTGCTGTTTCCCTCGGCTCAGGCAGGCCACGACAGGGGGTCACTAGCTGCAGGGGTAACCTTTTCTTCAAATAAGCTACCTGCCACGAGGACCTCAATGATGAAGCTGAACAAAATTTGAGCCATTAAAAAATATACCTTAATACATATCTGCACAACAAGATTGCTTGTTTAACTAAATGTACCTTTTTGACCACTGAAATAGTCAGAAAATGCATGCCAGTGAAGTAATACTCTTACAGTAGTGTTGATTTATTTCCACCAGAGAGCAGCATATCTACTTGCGCGTATACAAAAAAAGGGAGTGGTGTTAGCGTCAAGGCGGTGATTTTAGCTACTTTCAATGGAGTGGATAGCACCTTTGTGTAGTTGTTTTTATCCATCTGGCCACCAAGACACAAATAAAATAAAATAAAGTAAAAAGATGGCTTAAAAAAACACATAAACCTCCAACAATTCATTAAAGCCAGGTTAGTATATGCAGTAAAGTAGAAACTCCAAGGTATTCTGCACTCGTATGTACATTTGTGTGCCTATGCAGCTCCATGGCAACCCAACAAAAGCTTGATACACTTGAAAACCTTCACTCAGATGCGCATGGTTTGGATCTCAGGCCCATTTGTCTCTCTGTCACAGTGATTCCAATCACTAGGATTTTAACAAGATTACCAGGAAGGAGTCAAAGCAATGGAGTGCCAGTGTAATGTCATTATCAAGTGATAGAGTGCCTCGGATGTCTGTGTTATCACCGTCCAGTCGCTTAACCCCTGTCAGCACATGAAGGATCACAACCTCACCCCAAATGATGAGAAGCTTCATGACGACTATTATTATAAGCGGTGAAGACAAGGACGGGCAACCTGGGAGGGGGTAAAAAAAATGTATATTCACTATCAAAGACATGTTTCTTTGCCATATTTAGAAGCTTCGTTACTGCTGGTTAATAGTGAAGCAGAGAAGAGAAAAAAGATGAACCTTGAACCCCATGCTGTCTGCTTACAAGCACAGTACTCTGGGTTTTCCTCCCAGCACTCGTCTCCATAGCAACTCGTGAATGTTTTAAAATGACGGACAAAAAAATAAAAAAGAACGAATAGCCAATAATTCTTTTTTCACTCAAAGCGGACATATAATTTAAATGAGATTGAGAATAATTTCTTGCGGAGATTTCTAACAATAGAGCGGCTTTTGACGTCAGCTGTCTGTAATAATAATGTAAATTATTCAGGTGTGGCCAAGTTGAGAATGACAACATTTCCTCAATTTATTTATATTTCCTTGAGATGGTCACATGCCAACATCTATGACTTCAATCTATTCAGTCCCAATAGATTTTTTTTTCACCTTTTGACTAAGATAGAGCATGCTATGAACCACAGGAAATGACATTTGGGGGGTTGGGGGGGCGGGAATTTGAGTTTTAGACAGTTCTAATTCTCTCTGCGATTGGCTGGCAATCTGTTCCACATGTATTCCGCTTCCTGTCCGAAACCCCGCGACCCCGGTGAGGACAAGTGGTTCAGAAGATGGATGACTGAACAGTCAAAATTTTGGCATTGAGCTGTGAAGAAATCGACTGCAATAATGTATCTTCTGGACTATAATACGCACCTTTATCATTGTTTTGACTTGTCTGTGTGACATGCTAAAGTACAGTAAAAGTTGTATTGAAGACAACAACTAATCACTGTTGGGATTATTTCTCACTGTGTTTCAAGTATGAAAATGCAAGGTGCAACATCAAATATGAATATTCATGTGCAAATATGTTTTTAGTTTGTTCTCTCTGGCAATTGTTGTCATCTAAAAACTGTCAAGTTAACATCCTGTTTAGCTTGTTATTCTCCAATTTTACTATTGTCACTTTAACTTTGTTTGTTCTTGGTTTCTGATAAAATAAAAAATAATTCTGCCAAAATTGCTAATTATACTCAAGTGTGAAATCTTTTCATCTTCATTGTGTGTTCTTTGACGAGTGTGAAATATACTCATCTGTGACTTATGGTCCTTAAAATACGGTAAGTGGGCCAGGGCAACATCACGACTCAGCTTAGTGCGATGCCAGTGTGAAAGAAGAAGAAAAGTTGAGAAAAACGGACAACGTGTGACTCATGCAATCCATCATTGAAAAGCATCACTGCAGTATGTGAGTCACCATGCAGCAGTCGCCTTGCGAGGGACAGCGCGAGGAAGGGAGGAGCGAGCTGAGAAAAGGAAAAAAAAGCTTATAACAAAGCACGCTGAAGGAATGAAGAGAACTAGTGTTCCTACCCTATCGTCACATCTACTAAAGTATCAAGAGATGTCATGTTGAGGAAGATGTTTCAAGGAAACTGCACAATGTGAATCTTTGTTCTCATATAGTTAGTGAATCGGAGAATGAATACAGACCACAGAAATGTTCTCAGTGTTTGATGACACTTTATTATCATGTTTGTTTATAGTCTGCTAGTGCAGCCCCCTCACTCTATTCCAAGGTGCCTCTTTTCACAGCTCTTGCTCTTAAAGGTACAGGTCATTAATAATTTACCACCACACAAATCAAAAAATCAATTTGTCTACTTGTCGGTTATTAAAGTATCATTCAAAGTCTGCCCTTTAATTTACGGGGATGTGTTTTTTTTTTTTTTTTTTGCTTTCTATTCAAGTATTTTCAAGTGCAATTTACTGTAATTGGAAGGCAATTTATGAACCTAATGGGTAAATTGCAGGCCATAAATGGGGGCTTGCTGTGATTTCATTCATACCTGCAATCATGGCAAATGCTTTAATATGACATGACTATCATTATCTAATAGACTTCCCAGCCCTGGTAAGTTATAGTGTGCAAAAAAAGAAAGCTACAATACTTTTGTTCACATGATACGGTATAATACAAAATAGGTGTTTAAAAAAAATGCGCACAAGAATAGTACTCAGCGGCCCGATGGTGCGATTGGTTAGAGTGTCGGCCTCACAGCTCTGGGCTCCTGGGTTCAAGTCCAGGTTGGTCCATCTGTATGGAGTTTGCATGTTCTCCCCAGGCCTGTGTGGCTTTCCTCTGGGTACTCCATATTGCCCTGAGGTATGGGTGTCAATGTGCATGGTTGTCAGTCTCCTTGTGCCATGCAATTCGCTGCCTACTGACTCAGGGTGTCCTTTGACTAAGTCCCAAAGTCAGCTGGGCTAGGCTCCGGCACCCCCCGCAACCCTTGTGAGGATAAAGCAGTTCAGAAAATGAGATGAGATAAAAATAGTACTCCCTATAAATGTATTTGGATGCTGAAATTATGTTTTTTCAATGTCTAGATTTCCCATATATTTGATTTGACTGTACCAAACTAATGATGGCTCCGGTACATATAATTGATGTTAGGTATCCACTGTATTAAATTCAAAATTGTATAAGCATGACTTCCAACAAGAAGAACTAATTATTCTGTTCCCTCCAGTTCCATTAGACATGAAAGGTTCTCAGCCTCTCACTTTTGATGAGGTTGCGAGTACGTGTGCATGCACCATTGTATTCATATACGTATGCTTGTGTGTCAGCCCAGTGCGAAGCCATCAGCGGCAAGAGGACAAAAGGAGGCCTGATGCTCGTGTTTTTGCAACCCCCCCCCCCTCTCAAAACACACACACACACACACACACAGACACTCGCACAGACGTCCATCTGCTGACATGGCATTAAGAGGCACTCCAACAAGCACCATGTTTTGGGAAACTCAATTTCATGCTTTTTCTAGCCAAGAACATACAATATATACAATATGTATGCATGTGTAAAAATTGTTTCAATTCACTCTCCTTCTCACATTTGAATGTTTATTTAAAGTCGTGTACATATTTAAGGAATCATTGACAATTTTTGGATAGGGTTAAGGGTATTTTATAACAGCGTTTGACCATGTTAAATACAAAATACAGGAAAACCTCTATTTGAACGGCACCTCTAATAAAACGTCACCTTGGTGGAAGAATTGAAAATAGAATGGCACCCTCTAATTGAACGGCACCTCTGATTAATCGGCACTAAGGGGGAAAGTTTGAAAAATAGAACGGCATGCCGTAAAATTAGAGGTTTAACGGTAGGTATTTCTCGTTAAATTTGAAAATTGTTCATTCATTTTGCTGCCAAATGCATCTTGAGCAAATTATGCAATGATAAGATGATTTGTTTGTTTGACTACAATCAAATTATTTTCAATTCATTTGTTTTGGCTGAATGAAATATGAATTTAAACCAGAATCCCTTTTCAGGTAGTATGGCTTCCAAACATTTGAGTAGAGCCAGGATCTCTAAAACGTTTGCTGATCCGCGAATCATGCTTTGCATCTTATAAAGGATGTTGCAAGTATTTGAAGTGTTTAAAGTGACTGGGTGCTTATGAGTCAGCCTCTTCAGAGTAGAGTCAGCGCTGTGGCAACAAAAGTGCACAAAATGTTCTCCAGACAACTTGAGCTTTGTCCCGAATCCGTGCATCACATTGTTGTTGTAAGCCTGCACGTGTACTCGAGTACTGATGGTCTGATAAAGAAGAATTGCAGGCTTCCTAATTTTAGAGCACCTCGCCCCAGAGGCTCCTTGCTGACGAGATTCTGACGCACTTTCTGACAAGGTGGTAGGAAGCTGCGTAATAGGCGAGGATGAGAAATACGTGAAAGGAAGGTGGGGGCCGCTAATTATATCAACTCTGGTGTTGCTGCTGAAGGCTGGCATGTGCATCCAATCATGCTTCCTGACACGTGCAGGAGAATCATGACACCTTTTTTTCAGAACCAATGGCTGATGTTCCACACCCTGTTTGTTTACCATTAACCAATAACCATACAGATACTCTGTACTTAAATGTGCAATACTTTATCGTTTAATACTGTGATATCCTCTTTGGTTGGTGAAGTGCTTTATTAAGAACCATGGACAGCGCATGTGCATAGAAACTGCTCTAACTAGAAGTTGAACAAAAACATCACTTTAATGCAATTTTACAAAAAATAAGGTTTAAAATGATGAGATGGTTTTAAAAGGAAATTATATAATAAACATGTTTATTCCCCATTTCCCTAGATTGCATTCGAATCAATATGCGCTCAAGAGTCAGACTTTCTCATCATTCAGTGCTGGGGGCACAGTGTGCAAATCAGGAGTTTATTTATGAGCCACACCGGCTCTTAGGGACCTTCACACGACACGGGCACAGCTCTACAGTCATTAATGAGTGATTTTGGCATCTACTTCCTCACACTCCACCACCCCCACGCATACACACACACACACACACACACGCACACACACACACACACACACACACACACACACACACACATATCACATCCCTAGAGGCTATGGAAACACCTGCCTCCACCCACATTGAACTGCCATTTAAGATGCTGAACATATGTGCAAGCTAGCATTCAATTTAGAATTACCACGCACATGCCCACGTGCTGTATTTGTGTTTACCAAGCACGCGTTCAAATAGCAAGTAAACATATAAAAAGAATCATTGACGTCTAGGAAAGTTTGCTGTGACGTCTTTCCACGTAGTAAGTACACTGACACAAACACAAACACCAGACATACACCGTTCTTTTTTTAACCTCTATCAATCTCACATGGTAGGGGCTGGTCAATGAAGTAGAGGGGGAGTGGCATGTTTTATGTAATAAGTGGATTGATGGTCACACAAGGTTATGGGTCACCTCCCTCACTTGCACTGGGACAGGGCGTCAGTTCTGGTTGGTTGCCTACGAGAAAATAACATTTGCTGTGGCTGGTGACAGATCTATGGAGCTTGTCAAATTAACAAATCCAGTCAACTGGAGATGTGCTGGGCACAAACAAACGCACACATGAGGCACGGTTTTAATATCATCACCTGCTGCAGCTCTCTATTTAATCTGTTGTCATGTTGTATGTCATTTTCTATAACCTTGATTGAAATAAACATACAGTAGATAATGATTTAGATATTGTATTCTTCTCTTTTCTTGATAATTTCATTTTTTTATTATGTTAATGTAGCAGCTCTGCTTATTTTTTTTTTTTTGATTTGGTAGTGATAAGCTATAAATCTGATAAAGATGAAATGAAGAAGATCTTGTATGTTCAAATCATCTTTGAATTGCTTTTAAATGGATAATCTTGTTTAAAGCTTCTATGAATATATCTTTAAACAAAAAGAGCATTGTTTCAACTTCACATAAACCTGTGTGATGGTTTTCAGATAATTTTCCATTTAAAATCTCAAAGCTCTTTGTCTTGCAATTGAATGAATGTTTATGTAATTCATAAACCACTCCATCTGAACATTTTCCTGTCAATTTGTGGTTCAAGGAATCAGCAAATAAATTCTGACCCTTGAGGGACAATAAAATTTAAAATTCTTTATATGATGAATTAAACTAATGCAGTCCGAATCTATGCCGTTTTGGCAATCTGTTCTGAGACTGTGGTCTTTGTTGGTACAGGTCTCCTAAATGGAAATAACACTCCCAAATAGCTCAATAAGCACTCCTCCTTCCGCTCATCTCCATTAAGAGGTTAGAGCTGTCAATAGGTCCTACCGACCATTGGTGAACGACACTATTGATCTCATCATCAGCAGGCAAGAAGGGTGGCTATAAGCTGAGTACATCCTGTGGCCTTTGGAGTAGCGGGAGGGGACAAGATGAAAACTGCATTCGAAATCTTGTGGATAATCTGGTGGAGATACAAAAGATTAATGAATGAATTCATATACAGTGTTCCCTCGGTTATCGCGGTTAATGGGGACCGGGACCACCCGCGATAAGTGAATTTTCGCAAAGTAGGGATGCCGCTTCAAAAATGCTTAATTTTAATTCAATTTAAAAAAATAATAATATTTTTTACCCCCCTGTATACAGTACACCATATAGAATACGGGTAGAGAGAGTGAAATTCATGTTATAACAAAAACACCCTGTAAAATATGTTGTCTCAATGTAATATTTGTATTTTTTCCCCCAAAAAAACGCGAAGCTCTGAGTCCGCGTTGGCTGAACCGCCAAGTAGCGAGGGAACACTGTATTACAAGATGATTTTAGGGAATGCAGTTTAACTTTGAACTGGTTGCCATTTAATAAGTTTTACATGTGGAGCACTCATGTTCATTCATTTCCACATTCATTCCCACCCTGTGCAATGAGAGAATTTGAATGGAAGTTGAAAATTACTGGAAAATGATTGTAATTGTATTGTATATGTGTATCATTAATTTTTACACAACAGTCCATCTCTATGAGAATTTGGGTTTGTTCCTTTAAACTTGAATGCATTGTTTATTATATATATATATATATATATATATATATATATATATATATATATATATATATATATATATATATATATATATATATATATATATATATATATATATATATATATATATATATATATATATATATATATATATATATATATATATATATATATATATATATATATATATATATATATATATATATATATATATATATATATATATATATATATATATATATATATATATATATATATATATATATATATATATATATATATATATATATATATATATATATATATATATATATATATATATATATATATATACATATGTTAGAATTCTTCATTGGGATTTAAATTATAAAGAAATGTTCCATTTCCATAGACTTTTTCTGAAGCTTCTAAAGGAAAAAATCAATGTTATTTCACACTAACATGTTCTTTGATTGTCAATACATTCATTATATCTAAAATAAACATATATATATAAAAGAAAATGCAGAGATTATTTTTCATAGATTGTTATTATTTAAAAAATGATCTAGTGTATTTTTTTTCAACAACAACAAACCTCTCAGATTTCACAGCAACAGAAGGCAAATAATTACGCTTTAACATTAGAGGCACAAAAACAGGAAATTGAACTACTTTATGTTGCACAATGGTTTTTGTTTTGTTTTTGTTTTTTCAGTACAGAATCAACTATTGTTCTTGAATACCATTGACTGTTATGACAAATACAGTAAATCAGAAAATACATCATGGGGGAAAAATGTAAACTTTACATTGGAGTACAGATGACAAACAAAAACATTGTCAAATTAGAGATGGAGGAAGGGAGGGGAGAGAGAGAGAGAGAGAGAGAGAGAGAGAGAGAGAGAGAGAGAGAGAGAGAGAGAGAGAGAGAGAGAGAGAGAGAGAGAGAGAGAGAGAGAGAGAGAGAGAGAGAGAGAGAGCAGAGGCATAAAGAGAAAGAAAGAGAGAGATAGTGCAGAGGCATAAAGACAGAGAGAGAGAGAGCAGATGCATACAGAGAAAGAAAGAGAGATAGGTTCAGAGGCATAAAGAGAGAGAAAGAGAGAGAGAGAGAGAGAGAGAGAGAGAGAGAGAGAGAGAGAGAGAGAGAGAGAGAGAGAGAGAGAGAGAGAGAGAGAGAGAGAGAGAGAGAGAGAGAGAGAGAGAGAGAGAGAGGCATAAACAGAAAGAAAGAGTATGAAAGAGTGTGAGAGAGAGCAGAGGCATAAACACAAGGAAAGAGAATGAAAGAGACAGAAAGGCAGTACAAATCAGGGAGGACAAAGAAGTACAACATGAATTAAAAGCCTGCACGTTCTTCACAGAGTCCCTGTTATCAATCTCATCTGTTGAGGAGCCTAGTCACAAACTCTCATTGACATTTTCAAAGATGTTTGTGGCAAACAACATACTCTATGATATATCATGGACTATTACTATAGCATCTTTTTATACATACATTTTCTATGCACATTTTCTACATTTATAAACACAAAGAAATGAAAACAAATGTATACAACCTGCTGAATATCTAATGCCAATGTTGAGAATTGGTACAGAACTGTTACTATAGATTTATTGCTTTGTACAGTACAGAGATGTTTGGTGCCATTTGCCCACCGGTTGGTACAGACTGCAGACTGCAGCCTGTTGCTGATGGTCTTTAGTATTTAGTTGCTTAGAAAATGAAACTTTCTTCCAAAACCTATTTTTTATCTTCCCCTTTGGTTAATTGTGCAAAGAAATGGAAACAACAGTAACAGTTTCTCAGACAACAACAACAAAAAAACACTTTTGAAAGGGGAAATGCACAATATGAAAAGTTGCACCAACAAGTTTCATGCATAAATACTCTTTCGCGCGCATTTTTATTGTTGATTGCTGATGAATGGCCATGAAGAATGATATTTGGCCCCTTGAGCAATTATAAGGTAGAATGTGTTGGCCCCCTTTTTTTTTAAATCTGGAATACGATTATATTTGTGTACATTCAGGACAATCATTAAAATGATTCATACCATCGCAGGGCATTATTAACATTTTTATTGTTCTATTTTTCTTATTGCCAGATTGAAAATATTGATTTTACTTTATTTTAAACATCATTGAATGTAAACATCTATGTACTTTGCACGTACTATACTATTTATAGAATCGATATATACGTTATATCTTCTTACTGGCTAAAAATGTGCTTAAATTATATGTGCATTTTCTAGTTTCAATATTTTGTGCTGCTCTAATATTTTAATATTCTAATATTAATATTATGACAAACACATTTTTTTTTGTATTGCACAAACCCTTCATTGAGTCTTATATATATATATGTGTATATATATATATATATATATATATATATATATATATATATATATATATATATATATATATATATATATATATATATATATATATATATATATATATATATATATATATATATATATATATATATATATATATATATAATCTTTTTGAGTGGAGAAAATGCTGCCAGTGCTTCTTTGTTCATCTGCATTTGATTATCCATCTGTTATATTTCTATGTGCTTATTTACCGACAAACCTTTTATTTACCAAAATAACACGTTACTCTAGCTAGCACTACACTGTTTAGATTGCTAACCTCATTTTTTTTTTACCGCAGGGGTTTCAAGTTACAAAATGGATCATACACAACAAACATTGGAAAGAGACATTATAATAATGTAATGTTGCCAAACACACAGTCACTCTGTCACATGTCGAATGTCTACACTAGAACAACAAAAAATGTGCTCTTAGGAGTGATACAATACAATCAATATTGACGGTGGCCAGTTTCAGTTTACAACGCTGTGCAGTGAGAAGTTTATAGACCCTTAAATTGGACACAAAGTAGTACATGGTACTTGATCCAGAATTAGGCCATATATTTCATGAGGGCTATCCCTTCTTAGAGGCTTCTATTTTTTAGGAAGCCTTTGCTTTATGCCATGATAATTCTACATTAAAACACAATCTCACTTCAAATAAGTATATCGATTATCCATATGCATGATACATTAACAGGTTGCCAATTTGAAATGTGTTAAACATCTTTTCAATCAAATACCATTGAATCTTTTATCTTATATACATTACGCTAATAATAATTCTTATGCCAACAACAACAATGCATTGGGAGTACTTTTTTTTCTGTATTTGTAATTTGTTGATATAATTCATGACTATACTGACACACACTCAAGAGGTCTACTAACTTGCATTATTGTGTTTGGTTTAAGAATATCCCTCTTCTTGCCCATAACCATAGCTCCCTCCCTGAGACTCTTCTTGCACATACTCCTCTGTTTTCTCCCAATTGGCGGCCCATCCGCCATTCACCTGTGTGGTTGCGCCGTAAGACTTGCCGGGTCCGCTGTAACTCTGTGTGATGTCACCCGTTTCTTCTGCCAGCTCGTCCTCATCGATGAAACCACATTTCTCTTCGCTGGTGAGCTCTGGGTCGGCCCACGGTTGTTTTTCTCCTGATGCAAAGAGCCCATAGAAGATCACTCCTCCATAGTGGACTAAAGAGGCAATGAGGAATACATACTGCCACTCTTCTCTGGTCTGAAATGTGTAAAGGAGGAGAGAAGAGAGATTAGAATCTAATTAACGTATTTAAGGCAGTGAGATGCATCTTAGTGGGGCTTTTTCAAGGCCAGAAGACATTATCTGCTAACCTGAACTATATCAAAAGCACTAATTTAAAGCCTAATCAATATTTTATTTGTTTCAGGACATTGTAATGCTATAATTTATCTGTGACAGCATATATTTCTTCATTATGTAGCATTTTTTTCCAGGTTGCTCTGATTCTCTACGTGTTTGTGCATGGCGGACATTTTTTTTTTTTAACAATCAGATTGGACCATCGACTTAATGTGTTTCTAAATCAGTCAATTTGACAAAATATTTATGGCCGTTCTACATCAATGCACAAATATATTGGTTAACAGATCTTTTTCAACAGTTGATAATTGAATACATTATTGTTATGTTTTATTTTATATTAAAATGTTTCAAATTAGAAGATTAAGTTACTGGAAAAATCCTCAAAAAATGTTTGGAATGTTCTTCAGGTTAACAGGTGAATTGGAAAAAGGTAAATGTCATATTTTGACAAAAAGGAGTTTTCTGAACCGCTTTATCCTTTCAAGGGTGACGGAGGGTGCTGGAGCCTATCCCAGCTGACTTCGGGCAGAAAAAAAATGATTAAAAAATTACAATTGGTCAGCCCTCATGATTTACTTTCTCGGGCCAGATTTAGCCTCCGGGCCGCCACTTTGACACCTGTGGTCTAGAGCTAGATATTTTTTGTAAATATATCAGGAGAGCTGGACTCTTAAACCATTGAATTGGTGGAAATAATTCCAAAACTTTATCAGTCAATATCGTTAGTCTCCAGAAGGATTAAGTGATTTAACAGAATGTTAAATGTGCCCTTCTATATAAGCATTACATTCAAAATGATGAAAACTTACAATAATAGTAATTTAAAATGAAAATACCTAGATGGAAATGATTGGGTATCATTTTATGTATTTCTTTTCTTTTATCTAATTGGAATTTGGATTTTTTATTTATGCAATTTGTTCTAAAATTGTTTCGTGTTTGCTTTTTTGGTCATACCTTGTTTTTTGTCATAGCACCAACAATAAGTGGACACACCATCCCAGACAGGGTTCCCACTCCATTAGAGATGCCCATGAGGATACTGGCATAACGAGGCGCTATATCCAAATGGTTGACATTAAAGCCTGAAAATAAAATGGGAATGAATCAGATGGATTTACATTGAATCATTTTGAATTGTCATTGAGATTAAATTCATGAACTGATCAGAGAAACATATCGTACTGCATCGAGTATTAAAAGCGGCAGTAAAGGCAATGCCTCAAAGGTGTAGAAAATGTGACAGTCTTGCAGAAAAAGCTGGTAATAACTGGCCATGTTTCTCCCCCACTCTCACTGGCTGCTCTATTCTGTCTGCCTGACAAATCTCTTGAGACCCTTAGCTCTGAATTATTTAACACTCCAGGAGAAAGCTCAGGAACAACAGGCAGTCGAATTTTGCACACGGTCAAAAATCTCACATTGCTTTCCTCCTGTAAGCAGTTGTTAAAATGTATAAATTGTATAAATTATATAAAAAATGTATAAATTATATATTCAACAATATTTTTTGTTGTTGTTATTGTACATCCCAAGTACAAGTCTACCTATTCTTGTCGTTGTTTTTCACATTGGTAACCATGTAAACGAGATGATAAAGTTTGCTATGATCTGATTTCCACCTTCCAGGCTTATATTGTAGGACATCCACTAACCTGATATAGCAAATCCACTGAATCCAACTGCCAGGACCAGGAAGGAAATGGCGACCCCTTTACTGTGTGAATATCCTACCACAAGCAATAATGTCGCCTCCATGCCAAATCCTAACAGAGAGGGAACAGCGGGTCTTACACTCGAGTACACACAAGCCCCTTAAGCCCAAAGGCTGTGTACCATCACAATGCCAATTGAATTAAGTGAGCATGAAGATTTTCTCTCAATTGCATAAGGGGTAGGAATGAAATCAATGTGCAATGACAAACACCAATGTGTACAAGTATTGACCATTCTACCAACACTGATCACCATTCAATTGAGATTGGAGCCAAAGTGAACAATGGATATCCAATCCTGTGACAGTAACACCCTTTAGCTGTGCAGGAAGAGGTGCGAAAATTGATACTTTGTCCTCAACTGAGCCTTCTCACCTCCGCAGTTCATGATTTTTCGGACTGTGGTTGTTGACAGGATGTTCTTGCTACGCAGGTGGTCTGCCAGCTGGCCGCCAAAGGGCACAATAATGGTCATCACCAAATGAGGCAAAGCAGACAGTATGCCAACCTGCAACCACAGGAAGTAATTGCAGCCGTCATCCTCATTAGGCTTTGGCACTGAATGGTTTACTAGGCGATATCCAGTCTATGCATACAGTAAATTTGACTTTTATTTTGTCTGGCCTATATTTATCTAACAAGATGCTTTCTCTGGAGTGATGATTGGATTGGCTGTTTCTCATCAAATGCTCAACCAATTTGTTGTTTACCAATTAGCCTTAACTGTGTTTGTACTTGAAGTTTTGGTTCTTTTAATTGAACATTCTCCATGTACTCTTTACCACATTGTTCGAATCTCTGGAGGGGTAGGGAACCTATGGCTCGGGAGCCACTTGTGGCTCTTTTGATGGGTGCTTGTGGCTCTTCGCTAAACTGTGTGCTAAAATCTGGACGCTACGTCTACAGTTTTTAATTAAACCTTCATGCATGCATTTATGCATCCCATAGATTAGCATCAGAGTAACAATTTTGTTAACATAATTCTGGGACTTTTTCTACTTTAAAGGTAGTGAAATGAGTAAAAATGAACGCGTTCTCATGTATTTTTACTTCTAGTAAATTCTGAGTATGGCTCTCAATGAATAACAATTGAAAATATGAATTGTTTATGGCTCTCTTTGTCAAAAAGGTTCCCAACCCCTGAATTACAGTATCCCTAGATTAATCGACAAATGTTCAATCGAGCCATTTTCATTGCTACTATCAATTGGAATAATGAAGCATAATGTCAGTTACTGTATTTTCCGCACTATAATGTGCCAAATGCAATCTATGAGCTATTATTGATGGGGTTTTTTTTTGTTGGCAAGAGCAAAATATTAATGATTCCATGCTCAAAAACATTTGGCAAGCACTTGTGTGTATGTTTTTAATGTTTGCATGTTTAATATTTCTACCTATCAAACACTGTGCATAATGACTTACTTTGCTTATTTCAAAGCCAAACACTTCCTCAAAGTATGCAGGTTGGCTGATGAGTAGCAAGTAAAATGTCCAGCTTCTGCAGAAATTAGCCACGATGATTGCATAGACAGGCATTGAGGTGAAGAACTTCCTCCATGGTGTCTTGAATTTCTGCGAGAGATGATTTCTCAGCATTTAAACTCACTGGACAGGCAGGTAGATGTGAACCATTCACATCGATTGAAAGTAGTTAGCTCAATTTAATTGATGTAGAAAGCTGTAGTTACTCTTGGAAGGCCATGTTGGCATTGTTGTGCATTATTTTCTCACCTCAGCAGGTCCCATTAGCATAGCACTCTCTCCAATGCTCTCCTCAATGTAGCAGCGCTCCTCATCAGTGATGGTGGGATGTTCAGCCGGGCTCTCATATGACACTAATATCCAGAACATGTACCAAAACATGCCAACGCATCCTACACAGGACATAAAAAAATGGTGAAGAATCAGAACTTCAGTACCGTATTTTCACGACTATAAGGCGCACCGCATTTTAAGGCGCACCCTCAACGAATGACATTTTTTCCATATATAAGGCGCACTGTATTATAAGGCGCACTGTCTATTTTGGAGAAAATTTAAGACTTTTAATAGTCGTGAAAATACGGTAATTGCTATTGACTTCCAGGTATGAAGCACTCACTACTTTACAGTCACCTCTAGAGCCAGCCATTGTTGATGTTTTGGATTTTTTTGTATGAAATCTTGCAGGGGGGGAGGAGCTATATGATGGAATATTTTGTAAACTATGATGGCATCTGCATATTTAACAGTATTGTTTCAGTTCAGGCGTTTGTGTTTTTATTTAATATCCGACAGTGGTGGTTTTTCGTTTTTGGTTTTCTGTTTTTTCCATATATAAGGCGCACTGGATTATAAGGCACACTGTCTATTTTAGAGAAAATTTAAGACTTTTAAGTGCGCCTTATAGTCGTGAAAATACGGTACTTTCTCTTCTTTCAGTTTATTTCCTTTTTTTGTTTTGGTTTTGTTCCCTCTCTGAATTTTGTGCAAACAAATTGTTTGACAGACTTTGCAAAATGCCAAAGGGAACACTGTAACACTCGGGCAGGACAGCTATCTGTTTCCAGAACGGATATAAAATTGGGGGGATGGTTATTAACACTGCAAAACACTGAGGGAGTGAATCAATATTGGGTCTGCCTAGAAAAAAAATCCATTTGACTTTCACTGGGTGCAACATTTTGAAAGTTGCCTAAATAAACTGTATGAGCACATGTAAAACATAACCAAGCCCTGACCCTTATGTCACTGCGTTTATAAGAGAAAAGGGGTTGTCTTAAGTGCATCCAATGCTGTCAATAACCATACCGTAGACATAAAAAACCGAAGACCATCCTGTATACTGAACCAGGATCCCAGCCAGAGGCATTGCGATCACAGCACCAGCATAGGAACCTGAAAAGAAGCATGACAAAACATAAATGACATTATCTTGTGTAGTGCAATTCTTAACTCTTTAAAAAAACACTCCCGTTAATAGTTACCACAGAAAGAGATGGTGGCCAGACGACTCCTTTCCAGTGGAGGTGCCCATTTACTCCATATACCATGGCAGGCTGGATAGGTGACGCCCTAAAACAGGGGTGTCAGACTCGGGTTGGTTCTTGGGCCACTTCAGCGTCAAATTGATTTCATGTGGGTTGTACAATTTTAGATATAATATTTAGTTTTTTTTTTTAAATGGATTAAAAGAACTGGATAAAAAGGCCTGAATATTCAGTTTTTTATTGATCTAAAACAATGTTTACTGAGCTTTTTTATATATATTTTTGGATTTCACAAAATGATTTTTGAACTAAAAACACAGAGAAAAATGATTAAAAAATACAATTATTGATTTAAAAGGGGGAAAATCAGGAAATTTAATATACATCTATACTCTTCATTTTAATTTGATCTTAAAACAGAAAATCGTGATTTACTTTCTCAGGCCGCACAAAATGATGCGGTGGGCCAGATTTGGCCCCCGGGCCGCCACTTTGAAACCTGTGCCCTTAAATGTTTGAGGAGTCAAGAAACCCATTTACAAAGATAGTAAATAATGCATGCCCCTTTCTCTAAACAAGTGGTTAAAAATAACTAATAAATGATTAACATTTTCACCTATAATTAACAGGAACAAGTGCACCCTAATTTGATGAGCAAATCATCATTAAATGAGCTCAGGAGAGGGCAAATGGTTACACATGGACTACACAATTTATTTTATTCATGTGTGTAAATAATTCTCTGTTGTGAAAGTACAGTCTAAGAAGGGGAGGGGGGGATTCTATGCCACAAAGCAGTAGTATAGATCAATATAGCCCATCTCCCATTTCTGCAAGCTGAATATCAAGTGCACTTTACACATACTTTGCCTTACAGTGTGTAGAATTCAAACAGGCCTCAAATACAACCATTTCTATTCATATGGTGTTGTTTTTTTTATTTTATCATTTTTAATAAAGGCTACTTACCTCTACCAGTCCTTGCAATATCCTCACAAAAATGACACAACCATAATGGACACGAGCAGCAGAGGGAATGAACATGTTGAGGATTGACGTTAGGACAATGGCTGCTCCAAAAACCCTGTAAAGATAAAAACATTTTGTAAATTGCACTCACAAAAAATATATATATATTTGTTTATTTCAACGCTACTGTAACGAAATCACATAATTCATACAGCCTTTTTGACAGGATTTCTAATTTTACACTAAAAAATATACTTATTCTTACGTTCTAATGTGATAAATGGTCCATTTATAACTCAATGGGAATGACATTCGTTTCCTTCCAATGCCTCAGACGTCATCAAAAATTAATATTTAACTGAGAATCATCCCATCGATAGTGTCGCGTAGCAACAACGTGAAAGCTCTTATGAAATGGCTTTAAAAAAAAAGGCCTTTGAAAAATATGTCTGCGTTTTTAAACACACACAGTAAAAGAAGAAGCACATTTGCACACAGGCACAAGGACCGTGCTATTTTTCATTTCTGTCACATGCCCCGCCCACCTCATCTCCAGCAGGCATGCAACCAGGAGGGGGGGGCTCATAATCCGGTCGACTCATGTGTCAGGCACGGGACCATCATGGCCTTAATTACATCAACGTGTAGAACAGCACGTCCAAAATATTTAAAAAAAGGAACTGCATTTTCGAATTTATTATCACTATTATTCATTCATTTTCTGAACTGCTTATCCCCTTAAGGTTCGAAAGGGGTGCTGGAGCCTTTCCCAGTTAACCATAGACATTAGAATCAGTGGATAGTCAATCTCGGGGGACAAGGAGACAAAAAGACAACCTTTCATGCTCACACTCATATCTGAGGACATTTTTTGTATTCAAATAGCCTACTATAGATGTTTTGCGTATATGGGAGGATACCGGAATACCTGGAGAAAACCCATTCAAACCCGGGGAGAACATGCAAACTCCACACAGGAAAATCTGGACCAGGGATCGAACCCCCGCCCCCAGAATTGTGAGGCCGAGGCGCTAACCAATCCCCTAAGGGGCCGCCCCTCTCTATTATTAATTTTAAATTCACTCCAATATTTAATGGCACTCTCGATTGAAATTCCTGTAAATACACATGAAACACGTTTTTAGGAATATTTATATTTTGATCTATATAATCTTGTCATGAAATAGAAACGAATCCATTGAAGTGGCATGTGAATAAAGACCTTTTAGTGCCAACATATTGAGGGAGAGCTGCAGATTAGAGCCAGTACTCTGCGTGTAATTAATGGTTATAACAAAACAATCAATATTATTATAAATCGAGACTTGGCCTGCATGTGCATTTTTGGTCATGTAAAAGCAAATGAATGAGAAATGATTAAATTCATACAAGCAACCCAAAATGTGAGGTCAACGCCAGAGCTTTATGAGGATTTTTTAAATTGTTATTGTTATGTATAAAAACAGTCACTGGATGTATAAAGGATAAAAAAGACTCCTACCTATTTGCAGCCAACCTAGATGAGATGTATCCTCCTGGGATTTGTGTCACGATGTAGCCCCAAAAGAAAGATCCATGAATCAATCCCACCGTCTCTGGGTCCCAGTTGAACTTGGCTTTCTGGTAAACCATTGGGTAAATGAAATATTATTATCAATTTTAAAATAATTACAGTATTGTTGCTAAAAATGACTATATATATATATATATATATATATATATATATATATATATATATATATATATATATATATATATATATATATATATATATATATATATATATATATATATATATATATATATATATATATATATATATATATATATATATATATATATATATATATATATATATATATATATATATATATATATATATATATATATATATATATATATATATATATATATATATATATATATAAATAAATAAATATATATATATATATGCTATTATAATTTAAAGCACAAACAGCAAGTAAGCAACATAATGCTCGATTTGTATTTGATATTGTCTAACACGTTTTATCATTAAAACCAACATATAAGAACCATCATGCACTCCAAATGCAAGATATGTAGCACAATCTTTGTTAATATTTCCATTAAGCACAAGAAAAAAAACACATAAAAAAACAAAACCAGGCCCTTTGTAGGCCTGTGTCAATGTAAAATATTTAATCAGAATGTTGTGACGTGTTCTTATTCACGCACATAAAATCAGTCATCATACCTTTTATTTGAAGTGATCTAATATGGGTTTAAAAATAGGGATTTTTTTTAATTGGAGACACAGGCCCTCTTGTGCCCGTGTTAAGAAATGCTATCATATTCGTATTTCCATCCGACATTTTATATTGGTTGGGGTGGGGTTGAGGGGGTTGGGGGGATTGGGGGCTTGGTGGGTATCCCGCTGACGTGATAGGTTTTGGGCACACCTCTTTAATGATGATTTTTCCATTCTGGTGGATAGTACTGTTGTTGACCATGCCCACGATGGCCACGCCCAGATTGCAGCGGATGCCAAAAGAGATGCAGAATCCCATGCCGCTCATAATGGCGATGATGTATCGGCGCGGCAGTCCGAAGCAATTGCAATCGCACAAGGGGGGCTTCTTCTCGGCGGCCTCGCGGGGCCGCCCGTCCTCGGTCAACTCGATGACTTCTCCGCCCTTTTGCCTCTTCTCCATCACCCTGCAAAGATCCAAGTCAGAACATATTTTTGGACGAAAAACACCTCCTCCCCGTACAGAGAATCACACGTATTTTTCGTTTATTTATGCTATTTTCTTTAGTGGGCCAACATCAACATTTAAAATATGAGGCCATGTTTCAATCCTGGTTCATTTTTTTTGAATGATCTGTCCGTTTAATTTTGTCCAAAAAAATCCTTATTGCAGTGTGATTGTGAGTTAAGTAAGGCCTTATCGACAAAAATAATTCATTCCCTCATTTTCTGTTGAGTTTATCCTCACAAGGTTCCTGTGTTTGCTGAATTCTATCTCAGTCAAGTATAGACAGTCGGTTGGGGGCAACATGAATTAGTTGTCAGTCAAATTAAAACAAATAATTCCATTTTTGAATTAGAAAAATAAATAGATGTGCTACCAAAAGAACTAAAAAAAATGGAAATGTGTTCTTGTACCGCATTGCAGCATGACTTTCCTGCTCATTGGCATTCAGTAGAGTGAGCAACTCCCCACGCACATCTGTGGGCATCCCTCAAATGTCTTCCCTCTCCCCCTACCGACCCCTTCACCCCCCCACCCCACATCACATATTTACTTCCTCACTATCTTCTTCTATGGAATCCCAAAATGTTCTTCTATTTGGATAATTAAAATACAATCAATCAAGAAGAATAAATGCTATTTAATGTGGACCATTTTGTAATATTTCTTTGATTAACAAACAATAAAGAAAGAAAACGCGTCTTATGTATTACAGTATATTAAATAAAAGGAAAACAATATGAGAACATTTCTCAATCTGAAAGCTAAGCAAATGAAATGATGCGTTCACGTACCTAAATATAGCCGAACCCTTATTTTATTTTTTTAAATCAATGTGTCTTCATTTTTTAAAACCCTGGCTATGTAGTAATTTAATTTAACACGGTGGCCTTTTGTCAATGAACTGACCCCTGACCATGATATAGAAAGTGCGCGCACGCGCGCACACACACGCACTGAGTTGCATAATTCTTCTGACTACAGAGGCGTGCCTCTAGAACTCTTAGTTTGAAATGACTTGTCAGTGGCCTCCAGGTGTGTAAATCTCTCAATACAGATAAAAATATATCATTGGGGAATGCCCAGCTCTCCTATCCATCAGGTTGAATTGAAGCCATCATGTTTTTCTTACCTGTGCATGTGGCCCAGGGTCTTCCCCGCCATCTCCTTCATCCCCGCCGTGGCCCTGGTCTTCATCGACTCCATATCCAGCGTCTATATGCAGGCCTGTGATGTACTCGTTGTTCTAATCTGCCCGTTACTGCTTGCACGTCATGTTCCTAAACGGGAGAGCCGACTCGGGCGGCTTACACGGTTAAAAAAACAAGCCAAGTTCTAAGAGCAAGACGATCCAAACGATGATTCTTCTTAGACGACGAATCCTCTCCCCCAAAAAAACGAAAATACTTTGGTCTACTGAAAGGTTTCAGGCGACGTGATCGTTATCATTCATCATCCAGGACCAATCTCGCTCCCTTGGTGGCGAGCTGGAGAACGGGAGGCGCAACTGGCCAGCAGCAAGCACCAAATGAGCGGAGGATACCTCGGAGTGAACGACGAGACTCTCTCAGCCGGAGAGAGGAACGAGAAAAGAAAACGCGATAAAGTGGATTTTGTTGCTTATAGGTTGCGTGTAAAAAAAAAGGAGAGAAAAATGAAAGAGGGAGCGAGCCACTGGTGTCTCGTGTGCTGAGCGCAGGTCGATCTGACGGCGTTTCAGCACCGAGGTCAGCGACAGCCTCAACATCTGGACAAACGTGGAGCAAGACGCTCGTTCGTAATCAGCGTTTATCATCAAAACACTTTGGGCACGTCTTCACTCTATACCTTTGTGTGTTGATAACAAAACAAGATGAATGATACTTTCTCAATAATTTGACCCGTTTTTGCACCCCCTCCAAGTCACTAGATGGTTTATTATCGTGACTTTAATTTGTTTTTTTTTTTAATGCAAAACATTACTAGAGACTAGCAAACGTACAAGGGTAGAAATCCCTTATTTTGATAGCTGCACCCCCCAAGGGCGGTGCTATGGAAACCAAATGAGCAGGAGTGGATTTTCCCTCCAACAACCTCCTCTTCTCCGCGTAGGAATCCATCAATAATGTATGCATCCTTCCACATGTTCCTCCCCCAGACAACGAGCACTTCCCATGGTTACATGGGTACATGATTATCATTAGAGCTCATTATTAGGGCATATATATGTAAGATCTTATATTATGACCTGTGAATAAAGCAACATATAATAAGACTTATGTTTATATTTATTATAATAATCATAATATAGGTAGTAATCACAAATTTGATCCATAACAATTAAAGAAATTTCGTTGTACGATCCTTTTTTGTTTAAGAAGCCACCACACATGACGTTAAAATGGTCGGCTTTCATTTATGGGCATAGACTGCCACCTGGTGTCTTTTTTAAAAGTACAACCCAAGGTCTTCTGGGCTCCAAACTCCCAAAATGAAAATATTTTGGTCACTTTGATAGTTAATCTTTAGCTTAATTCATCAATTCTATAGTTACCAAAACACATAGAACCTACATCTAAATACATTTAGATAATAAGTACATTATATAGGTCACTTGCAAATTATTTTAACTATCAAAAATGTGTTGTATAAGAGGACTGAAAATGAATACATCAATTTTCTATACATGTCCCCATTTTGACTAAAAGTAAATTATTATTAACTATTATTTGGACTGCTTTAAGCGGGCACTGTGAGTATACATACAATTTGTTTTTGAAAACTATTTTTTTTTTCAGTTTTATGAGGCCCAAACAAAGGGGGTGTTGAGATGACTTTCAAATATCAAAGCTTGAGGCTTTGAGAGAATTTTGATAAAATTGGCTCTTGTCTCATAAGCAAATAAACTCCAATATCGTCAGTTAGATGTAAAATAATTAATGACCAAAAATGGATAAAAAAGGGTACCCAGTAGAGTTTTATTACATGTGCCAATAAAATAACAAATAATCTTTCATCTCTTTGCATTGTAAGAAAAAAGGCATCCCATCTTATTCTCATCTATAGTCAGCAATGACAAATGATACAATTGGTCCCAAAGAGGATGGAAAATACACTAGCAGGTTTCCACAACCTTCTTCATGTTTGAATGGTATTTGCAGCCTTTAACCCGACTGGAACAAAGATTTAAACAAAACTAAAACAAACGTTGATTGTTACAGTACCATTATTAAGGGATTTATTTTTCCAAAATAAAGATAACAACAGCACAGAACCTTCTTTATGCCAGTTCGTAATCAGTGGAACCATTACTATCACATTTGTATTTTTTCCCATACTCAACCAGTGTTTCTTTTCTTTTGTAGTATCATGGTTAAAAGACAACAGTCAAAAATGTAACACTTAATTTTACTCTGATAACACTTATTGTTTAACCACTGCTATACAAACAATGCAACATACAGCTTTTCTGACCAATTCATTGAATTATATAGTACCTTCTTTACAAGCATCACATGCTAGCATAAATATATTATAATTAAAATTATTTAAAGGGTAATTACAATGGCATTCATTCGCACATACATAAATACATGTAGCATTCATTTTCTTAGCTGCAAGCTATGGAAAACAATAAGGCCTTGCATGGAGAATTGCACAATATTTTTGCTCATTGCTTTTCTTTTATCCACATCAACCACCTTCCTTCATTATTTGTACAGCACAAATACACAACAAGCGGCACGGTGAAAGAGTGGTTAGCCCGTCTGCCTTACAGTTCTGAGATCAAGGGTTCTGTTTCAAGTTTTACCCGGGCCTCCTTTGATTTTCCTCCAGGTACTCCAACTTCCTCCCACAACCCCAAAATATGCACGGTAGCCTGTTTGAACTGTAGTGATTATAAACAGTAATTCCCCTCGTTGTGCCCTGCGATTGGCTGTCAACCAATTCAGGGTCTCCCCTGCCTATTGCCCATAGTTGGCTGGGATAACCAAACTCCAGCACCCCTGCGACTCTTGTGATGATAAGCAGTACAAATCCAGAATGAATGAAAAGCACATGTTTGCAAAGCAGATGCAAAATATTGGTTGCAAGGATGTTTTTCCTCTACTACAATGTCTGCTTGGATCCTAATATAGGAATCCCTTATAGCAGGGTGTATATGCCCATTAAAAAGAAACAAGGCCAGCATTGTGTTTTGCCTAAACGCAGAAGCCCTTGCATATGGTAGTCAACAACAGGTAAACACAGAAGCTTAAATCTCCATAAAATGTCCATTCTTGGCCACTAAAGGCACTCAGACAGTACTTCGTGCTTATCCGGCACAGAGGACACTTCAGACAGGGCTTCGTTGGTGAAACTAGCACTCAGCTGGAGTTTGAGTCTCTCTACCTCGTAGTTATGCAAGTACTCTTGAATCAGGTAGCGTTCCCGTTTAAATCGCGCCTTCACATCGGAGGGCACATCTGGAATCATCCACGCCACAAAGAACTTGACCGCGAAGACCACATGCTACAGAGTCAATGGGAACAAAAGGCAGTTCATTGAAACTCAATCACAACTTTTACTACACTCTTTCGAAGGAAAAAGTCAATGGCTTACTTCCATGATGATAATGAAGGCCATTTTGGCAGCCAGGATATGCCAGAACTGCATGGTATGGGTGTACTGCCTGTAGTGACCAGGGGGGTAGCGGTAGTCTCTGTATCTAGAAAAACCAACAAGGGGAGTCTCATGATGCATATGTGGAGAAGTCATAGGTCACTACCGGCTTTTTTTGATTGAATGAGAAGTGGATGAATACACATTTTTTGATATAAAGCGCATTCACAAGTGTGCACTCCACCTAACAAACAGAATGTGGCCGTTCAGAATAAATCAACCACATTGAAACTTCTGTAAAGGCCCCACTTAAAATGCTTCTGGAAATTTGGGTATAAGCTTTTCCTGATATTAATTTTGGTCTTTAACAGACCACTGACTTTTAAATGGTTCTTTACAGCAGGGTTTCCCAATCACTGTTGTGCCATGGGAAATTATCTGCCAAGAAGTCATACATTTTAATATTCTGTAATGTAATGTAATTTCTTTAGTACATTAAAGCAAAGCTTTGTTGGTGGCTTGGGGAAAATAAGTAGATGACAGGAGGGTTGCTCATTGAAAAGTAGATCTTTCAGCAAAAAAAGTCTGAGCATCCCTGATTTGATAATGCCAAAGGGAACCCTTTGGTGCAAATTCTGTAGGGTATATATCTAACAAAAATAAAACACTGGTCATGTTAGTAAGCAGCCAATCACCCTTTCGTAATTGTATTTTTGGCAGTAATCTGATTATACAAAGCCACATAAACCCACTCAGACACACAAATATGCTCACAATCCAGTTTTAAAAACTACCCGTGTTAATGATTTCAACATCTAAACTGATTATATGACCTTGTAAAGCTTCCAAGCCTATAAGGATAGCTCATTTGAAAGGAACCTTGTGCATAGAGTTCATTTGCAATGTAGTTGAATGCCATTTAGAGCACAATACTGATTGCTGTTTATTATAAGGTGGCAAAACAATACAACATTTTTAAAGTGATAAAGAACCTCCAGGCTTTATAAGTGGAGTTAAGAATTTGAACCTTAAGTCCCGTCCCAATCGACAAGCTTGTGTCCAGCCAATTGTAATTGAGTGAAAGCTCACCAATGAAAAGCAGAAATAGGTTTTGAAATCATTTCATTTAAAAAAAAGTATATAAACAAACAAGCTCAAGAAAAAAAGCCTTGACTAAAAATGTCCAACAACTTTTCAAGGATATTTTGTATTTCAGTTGTCTTGAAGATTGCTGAAAGACTAAAGTTTCCATTATACATAAACCAGAACTCACTAATAGTCTGAACTTTTAATGAACTCATTATTTATGTACGTCTAATTAGTCTTAGGGGAAATTCAATTCAATTGCCAGGAGAACTCTATCAGCCATGATGAGCTTCGTATTTGTTAAATATGAAATTACCTGCAAGTGGATGTTGAATTATCAAACCAGATGTCCTTTTCTTCGGGCATATTTCGGTATGGAATCTGTGAGATGTTGTATATTGACAAACTGTTGTTCACATAACCCCTCATGGAGGCCCCTCCACCATTTGTATAGAGGAAGACCATGCGTGGAATCATGTCTGAGGTGAAGGCCATGATAAATGCCTGCAATCAACATGAGCACAAGAAGTTGTCGAGTAATCTTAGTAAAAGACAGTGAAAAACAATTGGTCACAAACAATCATTGGATATTGCATTGATTGCACACTTGAAGAAGCACTGAGAAGTAGCACGTTCTTTTTTTTTTTGGACACAAACTTACATTGGTGACAACAGACATTATAGCAACGGCGTTAAGAATCTCTTGCCAAGCTCCAATGTTTCTGGCCTTGGATGCTACAGGTCGTCTAAACTGGGTGGTGAACTTCCAGGCATCCACCCGGATTTCCAGAATGTTGTTAAACAAAGCCAAAAGAGGAGCCAGGGGAAAGGAAGCTACAAATAAAGTGATGAAACCAAACTGGACCACTGTAAGGAGTCAGAGAAGATTAGATTAGATTAAATTCAAAAAGATATTGGATGAAACAAGATCATTAACACCCCAAAATAATAAAATAAATAAAACAAAACACCAGTTTCACATTTATTCTGAAACGGAGTATGACACTCCTAATATAAACAAAGAAATAAGCCTAATGATCTTACCCATCTCTAGGTATTCATAGAACAACCCGAGCTGGCTGAAATTCTGCAGAACATGATCTTGCTCCCAGCGACTATAATGGTTCTCAGGATGGTGTCTCCCTTTTCTGCTACTCCACCAGTTACGCATCACTCTGCCAACAAGCCAATAAAACTTTGAGAAATTTCCAAATTAGGGACATCCACATCCTCACAACCCTCAAACAAAGACTGTCCTAGCACACTAAATTTGTTTGTTATTGTTATTCTTTGTTTACAACTGCACATTTGAAGTGAATTGTTTTTTTCCAATATTGTTTGTGAAAACTTAACATAAAGCCCAGTGCCCAATTTGTCAATAAAGAACATTTTTGAAGATGAGATCCAGTGTGTTACCCCCAAAATACTCAGTGGGTTGTACTTGTGGGTGAACATTTAGCATCAAGGCAACTGTGTCATGTTACCCATTTCAAATCATCAATCCTAAATAACAGTGAGATAAATTATTTATTCTTTTTTAATATTATTGTGTGAGTGGTGCAGGAAAAACTTGCCCCAAAGCTCTATCATGCACATCGACTGTTTCGCTGTGACAATGTCAAAGGGGCAAAGCTGTAAGTCAGTCAATATTGACTATTTAATAGGGGCTATACATGATACCTGATTTGGATGACAAAAATCAGATCAGAAGGGTTCAACTAAAAAGTGCAGCATCAAACAAGCTCATGTGATGCTCCTGGAAGTTATGGCCGAGGGATTGACTACTTTTGAAAAAGAAAATATTCACGAGTTTGATACAAAATGAACAATTAATGGTTATAGTCATATGCAGGGCGTATTGAAGAATGTAAGTTAGCTTATTATTGATACAATATTGATGGTTCTGCAGGTAAAATCAATCTTCAGGGAGCCTCTATAACTCTGGTGGGGCATCTTCACCCTAAAGCGTAGCAATCAGTCTCGGCATTAAGGTGTATTCTTTTGCTTAATTAAGAATGATCCATTTTTTCATGGTTTGGTTCACAATGGCTTCGGTTTTTAATAACCTGATACAGTGGAATGAGATGGGATTTTAATCTCTTTATGTTGGGCAGCTGTCCATCAGGAAATAAACATGAATCTAATGTTTCTTAATATTGACAAATAAGCTTAAAAGTATGACAAATCCGACAAAAAATTGTGCCGTGTTGGTTCACAATCTAAATTTTCCGGACAAACATTTTTTTTTAATGATGATGACTTGCTTGTCAATGTCATTTTAAATTGTTGGAAACTTCAATTTTTTCTCGGCTAAAGCGTATTTACTGTGGAAGTTCCTTTGGCATTTGTTGACTAAAAGTAGAAGAGAATACATGAAATATTAAATATTCTGAAAAGACAATGACTGATATACTAGTATTTTCATCCAAAAGATTAAGATACAAATAAAAAGGGCTACCAACAACAAGACTGCACAACAACAGTACACATTGAACTCTATGAATTACAATAAAATAATCATGTTAATGGCGGCCGCCAAGCGAGTGGATAGTATGTTGCCTCACAGTTCTGAGGTCGAGGGTTTAATCCCAGGTCATTTCTAAGTGTGTGGACTTTGTATGTTCTCCCCAGACTTGAGTTTTTGTGGGGTTTCCTCCCACATTCCAAAAACATGCATGGTAGGCTGCTTGGACAAGATAAATTGAATGAAGGTATGAATGTGAGCGAGAATGTTCATTCGTCCCCTGTGATTGGCTAGCCACCGAATCAGCTTCTTACCCGCCTGGTGCCCGTAGTTAACTGAACACCCACCACGACTCAATAGGCGAAAAGCGGTTCAGAAAATGAATGAATAAATAATCATGTCAATCTTCAGTTTCTCTGCTGTCAAATAGAGGACGAGCTACAATAAATACAGTAATGCTTATAAATAATTAATTTTGCGCATTCCCTCTCATATTCAGCTTATCCCACTTTCTGGTCAAATGCAGGCTTGAAGCCTATTCACAAAAATAATCAAATCTTGGCTTAAATGTGTCATGTGTGTGGATGGGTTAAGATTTATTTATATGGCGTTAAAAAAAATAGGGCTAAAAAATGTAAACGTAAAAGGCTTACGGTAGCAGGGCTTCCTGGATGTTCCCCCACAGTTGTTTTCCAGCCATGACAATCACTAGCTGTGTAGTCAGCTCTATAAGACAGCCTCCAGGGTCACACTAGACCAGTAAATGAGTGAAGAAGCATTAAAAGAAAACCTCGAAGCACTTACAGTCGATAAAATCTTAAGATGCGTACCTCTTCGTTCCTCAATTTGCTGAACTTTCCGAACATGTATGAATATTTACCAGGGAAACCTACAAATTTGCCCTTGAAGAAAGCCACATAGAAGCAAGAGGAGTAATAGTTGACAAATTGGAAAAGAAACATCTTCATGGTGAGCCTGTTCTCGTACTCCAGGTGGGTTTTTGGGATCTCTGGTGGAGAACATATGAGTATTCCATCATGTACGGTGTTGTTTATTTTGTCCAAGAAGAAAGATTTAAGTTAAACGTACCCATATCAGTAATCCATATTGCCACGCGCTCGTAGAAGAAGTTTAAAATCATGATGATGACAAAATTGATGCAAGAGGCAGTAGCAGATGTGGCCAGTTGAGGTGTGATGAACCTGCCCACTACCTGGATTTTCCTCATTGGATCCTTAATAATACTTGCAAAGGCAGCATACACAGCCAGCCTGTATGCTATGACCCCAATAATACAGGCCAGGATGAGAGAAATCTGGAAGGAATATAAAAACACAGTCTGCCATTAGCTGTGTTATGAGGCGTGGCTCATTGTTAAAACATCAGTGACATAGATCATCTCCATACCCAAAAAATGACAGTAGCTCCAGAAAGGCAGAAGCGAGCACACTTGCTGCTGATAGGAAGATAGGGTTCCATTTCCTGATTGGAGGTTATTTTAAAAAAAATCTCATTAATATATAGCACATTTTCATTACCATATTAAAACATTCATATCCTTTATTGTATTTTGATGAGCTTTTGCTAGTGATGAAATGAATTGACCTTCATTTGGTCATGTTTTTTTGAAAAAGTCTCCCTGGACTCACAATGGAGTTTTCGTAAAAGCTTCCAGCGAGCAGAATAATATTGTTAGAATATCTTAGCAATCATAAAACAACTAAAAGTAATTTTCTCTTTAATAACACAGGAACAAATGCAATATTTGTTAAGATAATATTGCTCTTGTATTGCTTACTTTGATTGCTCATTCACATCATTGGTTACTGCGGGGAATATCAGTTGTTCTGAGCTAATCAATCACTATGTAACATCTTTAACAATACAAACCTCACCAATTCGACATTGTAGTGCATGATTGAAAGTTGGGACAGAGGCTGAATTTCCAGAAGTTGGGGAAAAACTAGGAATTAATATATATAACTACCAAACGAGACACATTTGCCCAAATTTGCGTGGGTATAAAGCAAGAAAAGTGAAAAAGTGAAACTCCAGAATATTATGAAGTCAGTACAACCTATTATTAATGCATTTTCAGTCAAATTAACTTGGCTTTTGCATTGTATGTCATTGGTTGTTTCGCGTGGGCCTTTTTAAAAGCATGTCCAAGATGAAATTCGTTTTTTTAATTATGCCAAAACCTTCATCCAATCATGATGCAAGTCTTTGATTTTGTAATTAAAGTTCAACAAGTTTGGAAAACCTGGTAATTGTTTTCCAGTTTGAAATAAACAAAACAAAACGTTATAATGCACCTGAGTGATCCTGTTGAGTCTTCTATTTGTACACCTTATTTCAAACTCAGGCCGAATTTGAAGCTGTTGCTGTTCCTCTTCAAAGTCTACCAAGTCCCACTCATACTCCAATCGGGCTTGCCGCCGTTTCCAAAACTCCAAAAATAGAGTTACTGAAAGTACATTTGCAGAAAAGAAAGGCTAAATATATGTAGTAGATTTGTACAATGTGGTAGTTTATAGCCACATTTTTCCACAAAATATCCCTAAAAAGCATTTGACCTTGACCAAAAACTGCATTGTGCTCAATTTGACCACCAATCCTCCAGTGTAACATAATCCTGTTGGCAACTTAATCTGGATTTTAGTAGAATGTGGTTAGTCTGATTCTTAAGTGGGAAAATCTGCCTTCCAGGAATCAACGATTTTGAGAGACCTTTACACAATTAAAGCAGGATTGTGCATTACTCACCCCAAATCCCCATGAATATGGCAAAGAAAACTGTTCCCTCATTATCAAACAGATGGGATTGCTAGAAGAGAAGAAAGGGATACAATCACAATCATAATCACAATCACAATTGACATTGGAGGGGTTGTTTCTGACTCAGTAAATGGTGTCATAATCCTTGCAGACTGAAAATGATCACAAAAAAAGTAACTGTCAGAAGAGGATTAAGTTACCCAGGATGAGAGGCAGGTAGAGTTGAGCTTCCAGAAAGAGCACTTTTTATCACACAATGGGCACATCACAATTCTGCCCCCAATATCAGGATCGCAAATTTCTTTGCTAACAAAGAAAAAGACAAAAGGTTGCATAAAATCAAACAGTATAAAATCATTTAAAGAGGGTTTAAACTAGAGGAGCAAGGGAAGGGAAGCATTATAGTGTACTTAATTTTTTTTCTACAAACCTGGAAATGTTGTCGTCGTAACTTAGCACGCCATAGGTGAAACAAATAAAGCCCATGACAGCTGCAAAGAATAACATCTCTGTGTAGAATCCCAGCCATGCAAAATATATCCCAATCTTTTCCCCGTAGTATTTTCTGGGGACACAGTTTCAATTCAACAACATATGTTGTATCTTCAGGAGGAAATGCGTCATTTTGGAGGAGCTGCAAACTAAAAACGTGTTTCCATTTCTCATACCTGATGAGGTTGAGTGGCTGCTCTTTGTAAAAGCAGAGAAACCTGGCCCAGTGGGAGTATAAATTATAGCGCTCACTTTCACATTCCGCATTTCTTGCTCTTTTCCAGTAACGACACTGAAATAAGAAGAAATAAGTAAGGTTTCAAAAGGTAAATGGATGAAGTTTAAGTCAAAAAGCCAAGTATTTGTACTTTTTTTTAATCATAGTTTTTTCTTAAAAGTCTTTTGATGTCAGTTTATATATTTAAACATACGTCATGAAGTGGGAAAGCAGTTGTGTATGTCCCGTTGCTGAGTAATCGCTTGATTCCTGTCTTATCTTTGTCTTCTTGTCCATTTTTGTAATACGGGCATCTGGCTAAAATGTAGTAAACCTGAAGAAAAAAAAGGGAATCGATTCCAATTGTCATTTCCTAAAGTTAGTCATCACTTTTAAGCACAACCTTCAAAACGAACATCAAAGAGAGATACACTCACAATTCTGTTTCTTGTAGACGGTGGGAAGAAAGTATCCTTATCGTTGATGAGGAAGAAGTCAGTCTTGCCTTTATCAAAGGGATACGTAAAATAATCCGGTTGAGGGTGCATAATGTGCTCCGGCAAGCGGAAAGGATTTGACAGCCACTCCAGGGGAACATCTTGGGCATGAGGGATATCACTGGCTTTGAAGGGAACCTTTATTTTCAGGACATCTGCATAGGTGGCCAGAATGTCCCATGGAGCGTGGATTTTCAAGAAGTATGTCTTTTGGTCTTTGGAGTCCTGATAGAAGAAACGACCAAAGAGGTAAAGTTTGCCTTTCAACAATTTAGTGGCTAATCCATTAGATAGATTGTCTTGTTGTGTGTATTGTGTGGCAAGCCTCCCTTTCAAAGCTTCTTATTAATAATTGCGCCAATTCATATTGTCCTCTAGATGGTGGAAGTGCTCTGTTTTACTGCATCTTACCGATTTGTCTTCAGTCTCCAGCTCCAAACCAATTTTCCTCAGGTTGGCCTCGAACTCCCTCCTCCTCTCCTAATGACAAATGCGGTAGGAAAAAAAAAAAATATAATAATAACAAGAATAGGGCAGCCAGGCAGATGAGTGGTTAGCGCGTCGGCCTCACAATGGGAGACCTCGGTTCAAATCCAGGACGGTCCACCTGTGTGGAGTTTTTATGTTCTCCCTGGGCCTGTGTGGGTTTTCCTTCGGGTATTCCCACATTTCAAAGACATGCATGGTAGGCTGATTGGACACTCTAAAATTGTCCCTAGGTATGAGTGTGGGCATGAATGGTTGATTGTCTCCTTGTGCCCTGGGATTGACTGGCCACCAATTCAGGGTCGGTTCCCCGCCTCTCGCCCGAAGTAAGCTGGGATAGGCTCCAGCACCCCCCGTGCACCTAGTGGGGATAAAGCGGTTCAGAAAATGAAATGAGATAAGAATAAAAGCAAAGAAAGCAATTTGACCAATCACATCTTTCCTTTCTTCTTTGTAACTCATCTACTATATTTTCCCCTTCAAGATGAGTTCCTTCCAGGATTATGAATTGTGCACTTTAATTATTAACGAAATGTCAACATATTAGCTAGCCATAGTGGCTGTTGTGATATAGAATGCTTGGTTATTGTTATAATTAATATTGTATTCCTAATTTTGGCACGTGTTCTACCAATATAAAATCATTTCTCAAGAACAAAAGATATAGAAGCCTTGGTTACGTCACTGCTAGTGATTAAAATTCACTCCACCAGGAGGCAGTACAAAGAAGTTGCAAAGTAACATGACTAATCTTGATTACCATGCAAGGTTGCAACTTGCTTACTTTCACTTCCAGCAGTTCTACACCAACATTATTAGTCATTTGGGGTTCCGTCCACCTGGTAACGTAAAAACAAAACTGCACGTTCACCATGATCAGCCATTTGTTTAACAGCTGCCTCTTTCTCAGTGACCACAAAAAAAATCATGAGGGGGGCATGAAGGAGAATTGCTCAGGACATAGCCATAGCCCTATATAGTCCAAGAATGAAATTTTAAATATGTTATTTACAGCTCTTACGTGCTTTAAAATAACCAGACGAGGTTCGGAATGATAGAGTGCCAAAGCCTACTCCTGTAATCTACACACGACAGCACTCTGACCACAAGGTTGGGGGTGGTGCAAGTGCAAACAAAACATTTGCTGGGCACAGGCCCCGAGCAGTGACTAGTAAAGTAGAAAAGTTGCTACAATTAATAACCCTGGCTATTCAATAGAGCAGATTCCAAGTGCAAACTAAATTAGACCATGAAATAAGTCAGTCTACTAAATCTCTGCCAAAAAATCTAAGCAATGTTTTTGGGTAAAACATTGTCTTCAACTTAATGTCTTGAAAAAGCCATTCATTTGTGTGTTTTATGTAAAGGGCCTACTTTTTCTTTTATAATTGCTGCTTGCTGTTTTCATGTGACTGACTTATTCACATGACCTTTAACATGGTTTTAAATAAGTACCATTTATATTTTTCACAACTGAAAGTAAAGCCATTTAGATTAATGTCCTGTGTTCATAAAAAAGAGGGTACTATGATCACTTCCTATATGTGGTGTCAAACGTTCCCCCACTGGATTTTGTAATAAGGTTAAAAGTACCACACTGTCACAAAAAATGATGAATAATCAACTACAGGCAGCGTGTCACTTTTCTATTGTTTTTTTTACACACGTTAGAAAGGGGTGCAATAGAGCCAGATTGTGCAGTTTAATACACAAAATCTCAGCAAAAGCCCCTTTGCACTGAAACCTGTTGTCCACTTCACACAGATGTGGTCAAGTCTCTATTTTCAAAATATCAATAGGAAAAGCAGTATAATCTGTGTGAAAATGCACATCATTAGAAACTCTCCCAATTCCATAAATTCAGTGGGAAAAGCACAGAGCAATATAGGCTCTACTGCTGTGTATTTTACAGGTTAATTTAGCAGGAGGACAGTGAAAGTGACCTCTGTTACCTGTTTTTTCTCTCCATCTTTGTCATCCACATAAGACAAAACAAAGTCAATCCTTCGTACTCCATCCCTGAAGAATACTGTGTCTTTGTTTGGTTGCAATTTCTCCGTCTATGAGATAATTAATAGGAAAAGGAAATATTAGTCAGTGTTTCCTCTGTATGGCAAGCATTTTCTGTGACCATGTAATAAAATTTAGAAACATCAGCCATTTAGATCGCACAGTTATCTTGTCCCCAGTAACTTAATTATTGCAACCAAATGTTATTGGTCGACCAACAAGGCTATCTGTCATGTGACATTTACCAAGAGTCAAATTGTTTCAATATTATTGTATACAATAACACCTAGAACTCATAGGCACACAATTTATAAGCAGAAATATACTAACTAGAATAAAACATCAATTTATTTATTTTTTTAATTGCGGCAAACTCTCAAGTAGCCAAAAACTGTAATTTAATTTAAAAAAAGGTTTAAAAAAGGGTTAGGGTTACCAATCTACCTAGTGCCAATCGAGGCTGGGATATGCTTCAGCACCCTCAGTGTAAAGTTTTCTACATTCATTATTCATTCATTCTCCGTCAAGCTTATCCTCAAAAGTATCGCAGGGGTGCTGGAGCCTGTCCCAGCTGACTTAAGGCCACAGGCGGGGGACACCCTAAATCAGCCAGCTGTTGGAAGTAATCATGTGACAACCTGAATTGGTTGCCAGCCAATCGCAGAACTAGAAAAAACACTATTGGTATTTTAGTGTAGTGCTTTACAAATGATTGCAGCAAATGTGATATAAAATATTAAAGTGGAATGAAAATCCAGTGAGACCTCATCCGCCTACACACCTTGTTGTTAAGCTAGAACTAGAAGTTTAAATTTACATGATATAGTGCCCGAGTATTAGAACTGGCGACAGAAAAGCACTGATTAAATTGTCGATTAGTGGACAGTCGTAAAGATGAATATATACAAAGTTGGCTCCCACCAGATAATAAATAGTTCGCGTGTCCTCTTGTAAGAGAATGAAAAGAACTCTTTGAACAAGTGGCGTCTTGTGATTCAGCAACGAGGGCAAATAGTCAGTAAAAGGTCATCCAAGCATATGCTGCACAAGCACATTAATAGTCTGTGTATTCTCGCAATACAGTGGCACCAAATAAACTAGAACATTTGCCGTCAAAATGATGTGATAAATGATGTCACAATGCCTAATAGTGCTCGTGAACACATTGAGGCACTTTTGACGACATTACTTTGTGTCTGAGTTGATTCCAGATCATGACCATATTGGTACAATCTGTAGATTCCTTGAAAAGCTCGATGCAGAATGTTGTAAGAACAATCTAATCTTAAATGCTTTTCTTCTTATACATTATTGTGTTCACATGCTGCCATGAAACCTAAGCAGCTAGCATTGTCCATCATCTTTAACTTTATTCCTAAAAAGGTAGGAATAAAATGGAGCCAATAGAAAGTAAATGTGATATATCATACCTCAGTGTGTCCGGGGAGGGTGGCTCTCTCTGATAGTGAGTTAACATCATTTCCACCATTCTCATCTGCAAGATAAATGGGTAGAGGCTTTGTAACACAAGTCAAAATGATGAATTTTACACCTTTTCTCATGACTCTAACATCAAAACTCAAGCTCTTGCTGTGGCAAAAATATGAAATTTAAAAAATGGATGCCCATTTTTACCATGCATTGTAACCACTGTAATCTGTACCATCAACATGAATACTACCTTGCGAGGTGTTTGTTCAGTGGAAAAACAGACAACCTTAACTAAGAGCACGGCCCAGCGGCTAAGTGCTTAGCGCGTTGGCCTCACAGTTCTGGGATCCTGGGTTCAAATCCAGGACGGTCCACCTGTGTGGATTGTGCATGTTATCCCCTGCGTGGGTTTCCTCCGGGTACTCTGGTTTCCTCCCACATCCAAAGACATGCATGGTAGGCCGATTGGACACTCCAAATTGCCCGTAGGTAAGTGTGAGTGTGAATGGTTGTCTGTCTCCTCATGCCCTGCGATCGGTTGGCCACCGATTCAGGGTGTGTACCCCACCAAGTATCCGAAAGTCAGCTGGGATAGGCTCCAGCATCCCCCGCAACCCAAAAAAGTAATGAACAAAGAGTAAAGCATACTAATATTTATATTCACTAGATGAAATGTAAAATGAATAACATAATTAATATCATGATGACATTATTATTCATCATGGCACTCCAGTCATTTGACACATTTGTGTTTCAGCCTTCTGCCAAACAGATAGTTATTCAAAACAACACATTTTGGAAAAATATCTATCAATATTGCAGCAATATTTATCAACATTACAATTATAAATTGTGTACATTTCCATAGATCTTGGCTACTTTTTAAATTAGGAATGTAATCACCCCAACCCCTTAACTCTTCTGTCTGAAGTCTTAAAAAATCTTATCAGACATTTAATCAATTTTATTTATTTTTTAAAAGAAGCAGCATTGGCTGGGAATTGTTGTACTGCAATTATCACTAATGAAAGCACTGCACTTTTTTATACAGTATCAGTCTATTTTACAAGAATACACCATGTAACTTGATTTCCTTCTCTATTTAAAATTGGTACATTACATTGTCTAATTTGGCAATTTGAGCATTGTGGTTTTCACTGCAATTCTAATATCAGAAATCCTACATTCTTTGATTGCCTTTTCAGTCTATTTGAATCAACGGTTGTGTTCTATTGAGGTCAAATCTCCTTTAAGAATGACCAATATGGTTGCATGCACATTTCTGACACAAAAATATGGTCAAATAAACCTTGGACATTCTTTATGGAAGAAGGATTGACCAAAATCTGTGATCTACACCGCCCACATGCTCCTGTCTGTCTGTAATACAACGACACTGCATTCCAGCAGGCAAGCGTGGCAGACGCTGCCTGATTCTTTTATATTCCAGAATGGTGGGAACGTAGCACTTCCTGTGGGGGAGCATGGAACGTGCATGAGGGCAGAGAGGGGGAGGAGCTCAGCGTAGTGTGTGCATCACAGCAGTGCCAGAAGTCCCACGTGAATTCAGCCCATGGAGGACAATTCTCTGCTTTCTTCAGGGAGAACCCTCTAATTGGCCGCAAAGATGTTAGACAGCATTGGGAGCCAATTAAAAAAGGCTTATAAGATCATCCTACGATGGATCGTATGTATTACTCTATAGACGTCATCAACAACAGAAGAATCCCCGAGGACAAGCAGTATCAAGAAAAATTAATAAACTAAACTAATTAAAACAAATCCCTGGGATCTTAAGGGAACTGTCCTCTATGAGGCTGATGTCTTATTTTTGACTGGATGTTTTTTCAACTCTCAGGTTTTTTTTTTTAACCTACACGTGATACATAAACAGTTACTCAAGTTGAGTAAATAGAAGCAAAGGGCCAACAGTGGGTCATAGCTACTTGCACAGATAGCATGTGTTGTCTCATGATGAAAGACCAATGTGGAGAAAAACAGTCAATGAATCCACATTGATTCAATATGTTCAGCTACTTTTTAATCTGCATTTGAACTATGCGGCTTAAATAACAAAGCTTCTACTTTTGAATTTTGATGGGCAAACAAGGATCATGCTTCTTGACAAAAATTGTATTCATCCTATTTGGTTTAGCGGCCCATAGTGTCACCACTTTTAGTGTATCCAGAGTGTCTATCTACAAAGAGCTGCTTTATTATACAACACACTTTGAGTTAAGTGTAACAGTGCACACTCTAGTCTAGAGATAAATGGTAGTAACAGAGCATCATGCAATATTTCCAAACAAAGTATCTCTTGAGGATGTAGTAGCCCACTATAATACAAAAACATGATTTATCATCTACTGGTAACATTAGGTTTTTCTTTTTTTTCTTCAGTAAAATAAGGATATCGGATTGATATCGGACTTGGCCCTACATATCTTGAAAAGGTCGATTTAAAAAAAATCTAATTTCAAAGTGTAATTTTGTGAGAATCAATGATTCCCATAGGTTGTCTGGTGGGCGAGTGGTTAGGTCGTCGGCCTCACAGTTCTGAGATCGAGACTTCAATCCCAGGTGTGATTGGAAACTCTAAATTTTGCCATTGTATTGGACCCACAAATTAAGGGTGTCCCTGTCTAGTGCCTCTTAGCTGATATAGACTTGAGCAACCCCGCAACTCATGTGAGTATAACTGGTATGGATAATGAATGATGTCAAGTGAAGCCCCTTGGTGCCTCGATTGATAAGCGGTTTAAGGCTAAGCAAGGGTAGTAAGGTGCATTGTTGGGGTTATTCTATAATACTATTATATATGTGCACATTTAATCATTTTTGTATAAGAGTTTCTTCAATTTGGGACTGGGGCAAGCTCAGGTTTTTTGCATCAGTACAACTGGGGTTAAACCATCATTAAAATGATGTTGTTTGCTACAGTGTCCTAATGTTGGAAGCCTCACCTTTCATTAAAAGATCACATCAAATTGACCAGAGAACTCTGCACAGTTAAACTTTTACCATTTGGCGACTGCTTTTCTCCCCAATCACACATTTATTTTTCTGACTCCAGCACCCCTCCCACTAAGTGTTTAATGGCCAGTAGGATTATTTTAAACTATTATGAAGATGATAATATAAATTATTCATTAGTGCATGCTGTTCACACATATGAAGTTAAAATGAAAGGATTTCCCAGGCGCAGTGGATTAGAATCTGGCCTGAAATACTTACTAATCATTATTCCTGACACGCTACCAATGTATATGTAACAAATACTGTAGAAACATGCATAATTTTACTAGTTAATGTACTCTTTAAACTTCTGAAATAATTTATTCGTCTATTATTTCATTTATTGATTTTTTTAAATGTATAATTACTTTCCAGTGTACTCAGATTTTGACTGCAAACTGTATTGCCCTGCTGTATGAGTGTGAGGGTAATTGATTGTTTGTATTCTTGTGCCCTGCGATTGATTGGCTGGCTACCAATTCAGGGTGTCCCCCACCTCTGGCCCAAAGTCAGCTGGGATAGGCTCCTACGCTGCAATGCAATTTATTGTTGTTGTTTTTTTTCTAAAGCTCTTTGCAGAAAACAACCCTTTTTTACAGTCTGAGTGCTTACTCTCCTTCTGACAAAATAAAGAATGATGTAGAGAAATAATGGAATTCCCTCAAGGTAAACCATTTATAAAGGCTGTTAGCTAGTCTGAAGTAAATTTTAAACAGAGGCATACACACCACATATATTACTTTCCCTTAGGTGTAGTTAAAAATGCAGCACATACTTTAGCTACTGGCAACAAAACAACCATGATTTATCATAAGCAATACTAAACACCGTATTTACTCGCAAATAAGCTGCTTTTGTCGGACCATAAAATGATGATTGAATCTAGGGTATGGCTTATATACGCATAAAAAGTTGACATGAACAAAACTGCAAGAAATTTAGTTCTAGTGGGGGTGAAAAGTAGAAGCAGGCTCTGTTGTCAAAGTATTCATAAGTGGTGCTATTGCCCAGTTTGATGGCATTCATCTTGCTCACTTTTGGAAAATTATGAAAAGTCATCAAACATTGGCTCGATGTTTCACAACATGTTACAAGTTTAAGTGGCTCCGTTGTATGTTAACGTATGTGAGAGTATTTATTTTAAAAGCTGCCAAACATATACCCTCTCCTTCCTCACAAACTTTTTATCACTACACATTAATTTTAATTGCTCAGAAATGTTCTTGTTTTCACTTTTTCTTGATCTGTCATACTTATTTCATACAAAATGTGAATACTTTTATCATTTGTAAAGGTTTTGGGGTTGTAGCATTTGGGCTCTTGGAATGGATCAGGGCATTTCTATATAAAATGTAACTCTACTCACTAAAAACCAAAATGGTTTGGTATGCTTGGTTCTGTGCAGTAAGCTCTGCCTAGTTGAGAGTAAAGGAGAAATATTATTTAGTGTACATATTACTTTATAGTAATAAAGATGCAACTCCTCACAATCATTAGCTTGTATCCAGATCAAGATATCTATCCCCTTTCTGTGAATATGGAAAAAAAATGTTGTCCGGGACAAAGAATGTCAACAAATTTTGGAAATGGATTTGTAAAAAAGAACATCAATGTGAATGTAACCACATTTGTTACTGTAAACACTAAGAAATCGGTTTATGTTTGAAAAACATACATCTGCTCATTGTTCATGTTAGCATGCCTGACTACGGTGCATGCATCAGTGCAGATCAGCCACTTTACCCATGAACACAACACAGTACGACCTGCACTTCAGGGTCAACATGAAGGCTGAAACAGCAAACAGGCAAAGACACTCCTGGGTGCGATAAGCACACATACCAGTGGAGAATCAACAGCCAAACAGAAGCCAAGCTATGCTACACTACTTAGCGTTATGGGAGCAAGAATATGAAATGAGAAAAGAGTAGGAACTTAATGAAAGGACGGACAGACAGGCATCACATTAAGCCTCGGATCTGCCCGTACCTGTGTGCAGGTTGATCGTGAATGCAGTCAGCACGGCAGGACCATCTTCAAGGAGAAGATATAAACAGAATGTCTTTTTTTATGTCATCAGAAAAAAGGAAACAATATTGTTTTAAATTGCTGGTGGACATCAGTATAGCAATCTGACTTGCAATAGTGCCTCAGATACTAAATTTGGACAATTAAAAGAAAACAAATAACAATTTTAACTTCTATTGTAAGTGAATCAGGACGTTTGTAGGGTTTATTTCTTCAGTAATTCATCTTCAAGAGTTCTAGTGCTCATCCCAGCGGACTAGGGTCAGCAGGCTTGGTATATGCTGGCCTTAACTCAGTGCTTCTCAAATAGTGGGGCGCGCCCACCTGGGGGGGCGTGGTGCGATCGATGGGGGCGGTCGGGGGGACTGTAACCCTGGGGAACAGGATTTTATTTGGCCGTACTAGTATAAAAGTATAAAACAAGATTTAATAAAGTTATTCTTTGTAAGTTTGACTATATTTCTTTCTTTTTTTCATTTTCTTTAATTTTAATAAGGATAAAATGTTGTACTTATAACAATTTTATAAAATGATTTTATTTATAGTCACGGTGGGAAGTGGGGGGGGGGGCAAATAGTTTTCTTCTTCCTAGGGGGGGCCTAACAGAAAATAATTGAGAAGCACTGCCTTAACTAGTTAGAGACCAATAACATGTCCTTTGTAGACCAAGAACCTTCACAATTACACAGTTTGTAGTGTTCAATCAACCTAACATGCATGCATATGTTTTGTATATGTAGAAGAAAAACTGTACACAGGCACAGGAAGTAAATGTTAAATCCACAAAATAGGGCTACAGACCAGAATATAAATCGCAAATACCAAAATTATGAGGAAACATACTAACCAAGATAAACTTCATCACATAACAGTTACATCGCATTGTATGTACTTAATTGAAAGACTGCAGTACTGCAACAGTCTTATGTTAAGCGCATTGGCCATAAAATTAAAAAAAATCCATAATCTTAAATTTGGCAACCTTCACCAGCCTACAGAAAAAACATGGATGCCTTTTAACACACATTTACCAGTGCCAGGAATGTGAATTAATACAGAATCTTAGTATAAATTCTATTGCATCTGTATAGATAAATACATTGTCATCAGGCCTGTAACCATATATTCCTCTAGGAATTGTGTTTAGCACACCAATAAATTATTTAAGGACTTTATTTTAAGACAGGAATAATGTTTGAATTTCCACAACCACTACTGGGCAGTGCGTCATAACAAAACAGAAGTAATACTGATTTGCAACAGATTTGACTTCCTCCTAAGTCAAAATTAGAGATGACGATGTGCAAAAAATTTCAATGTTACTTTATAGAACATGTGAGAAGGTTAGTAGGAAAGTTTATATGAATCACTTGTAACAGGGAAGGAGGCATATCAATCATAACATTAACACAAATGATTAGGTTTAAAATGAAAGTGTTCAGGTCAGTGGCTCCTGTTTTCAGTCATGAAAAAAGTGGGTCCCATAGATGCCAACACTATAGAAAGATTACCAAACCATTTCATTGAAGCCTTTCACATAAAATAAGGCAAAAATAGGTTTAACCCTTAATGACCAAGCCTATCATAGTTGACACATACAGTTTGAGCATGGTGATATTGTTATCTCAAGAAAAAAAACTGATGTATAATATAAATAATAATAATTAATGACCAATTGTATTTAAAATGGTGCCTTTTCTATTTTAATTTGCTGTCCATTATTTAGTGGTTTGGAATTTTAAGGGCTAATGTTAAATACATAATAAATAATAAATAATAGTGTTCGCATACAAGCACAACTTCCTTCATCATTCAGGTTTCCTTGACATGTGCATAAATCCCTCATTCAAATTGTCATTTTCAAGAAAGAGAAGAAACTCCCTTATCTTTGAAAGACACAACATCCAAGAATTGAAAAACATGTCATTAATGGTTGAGGGCATGATGTGTGTGAGCCCTACAACTGTTTCCAATGAGGCCTGTCTGATGCAGATTAGGCTGTGTTATAATCATATTAGAGTGTTTTTTACCCAATGAAGCTGCATTCAGATAAATTTAACCCAGTTATCCATTAAACATCATCACCAAGCAGCTAAGTATTTGTTTGCTATCTCACAAGAAATGTGGAATAGAAAGACCAAGGTTTCACTATGGACCAGATGACTTTTTGAGTGAGCATTTTCTTCGTCACACAAAAAAATATTCTGTTCGGATAGAGGGACTGACAAGTAGGAGATGGTCTTTTCAGAGTAATTTAGTGTCGTGCCCCTACCACAGGGGTAATAAAATTACAGCCTTAGTTTCCATAGCAACTCTGTCTCTGTTTCTAAAAGGGTATTACTTCATCTGGATGTAGAGATCAGATGTTAAGCACCCTCCCGCCACACATATACACACAAAATCAATACAAGGTATTGGGATCAATAAAAGGAATAACATTTCATGAGACACAGGAATTTAGACCTATTAAAGGAAAACATTTCCCGAGAGATACTGGGTTTTCCATCGATGAGGGTGTTTAGGCCACCAGACAGAGCTGGAACATCCATTTAGCACTATAGAAAAAATATAAGGGCACTGCTTCAGTCTCAGTGTGTGTAAAAAAAAAGACAGAAATTCACCTTAAAAACGGCCTAAAGTCGTTTTCCAATATGTTGAACTTTTTCATGCACAAGTGGAAATACCCATTGCCTTGTTGAATTGTGTTATCTGTGTATTTTTTTATAATTGCACTTTTGTTCGCAAGGTAATTTGTTTTCCAGATGATGGGTTTTTAAGGTGTCTTAGAAAATGGATTCATTGATATGTCGTGATATTACGACAATGCATTATTCTCGTATCGATTTAAAATCCATCCAAATCGATCTTTACCCCGCCATCTAGAAATCCTGCTTGGACGCCGTTTCCCAACTCAAGTATCATATCGAATTCCATGGTACCTCTAATTATGAAAGATTCAACATACGAAATTTTGAGGCCATAAAACCTTATGATGGGCAAATTACTACTCAAATTTGGGAAAATAAAATCCAAGTTATGAAATCCCCAAATACATAAATACATTTTCTGTATCTGTTAATTTATTTTGAGATTGTCGTGGTAGCGTTGCGTTCTGCTTGACCCCCTATACTCTGCTGGCCTCATTAACAAAACACTTACAAAAAAACAACAAAATTCAATTGCCGTTTGAGGAGGACGACCATTCCTTATTATGGTCTCTGTGACTTTTAAAAAGAAGTCGCCAATGAATGACGAAATGGAAAGGTTGTTACTCTTTAAGATAGAGGAGAAAAATTGTAGGAGATACAGCAACAGAGTCAATTATTTCAAAGAGCAGAGGAAGGGAAAGGAAGGGGAACCTAAACCCAAACAGGTAAGAAGCATTGACGATTGATAAAATGGGGGGGGGGGGGGGGGGAGGGGGTAAAATTTAATGCAAAAAAAATAAAAAGTGGAGTCTGTTTGGGCAGCTGTGACCAAGGTACCATAGCCACAACAGAGACAGAATAAAGCGACGACAGACTTATTCCTCCCCTTTCTCATATGGCAGTAGGTTTATGCTGATAAGAACCCCAGCAAAGTCAATGCACAACAAGATCAGTCTATCAAGGCCTAGCAGACACACTGTAAACAGACAGTTCTTTATTAAACTCTCATCAGTATATGTAATTTAAAACAGGATAACAACTAAAAGCCTGTTTGTTGCAGTTGGATCTGACATCTTTGCATGATAGTCTGCTACTCTGGATACATTCATTAAAAATATGAAACGTATTTGAACACAGGGTTAAAAAGTTACAACTAAAATAACCTTTTGTGTTGAATAAAAGATAACAATAACAGCATAAGATAGCCTTGGGTGGCTCAAGTTTTTGGGTCTAAAAAATTAAAGAAATACAATTTGAATATAACAAGGTTAACATATAAGTTTCTTTTGACTTTTTTTATGTGGTATTTATTCATTTTATACATCTACCATGCAGTAGTCTAATGCTTTGAGGTTGGGGGCTGACCTATTCTCACTAAGTATTCTGACAAAACCATTCCAAATCAATACCTAGCTGGGATTTAAGGACATTTGGAATACTTTAATTGAGACATCTATCACACCAAAAGAAGACCCCCCCGCCCCCCTTCATCAGCATGTAATTGTTGTAGTACAATTTTTTTACTCATGTTAATAAAGTTTCATCTTAAAGCAAAAAAAAAACGTTTCTAATCATCACACACATTATCTTACACGTACTGTGGATGCAATAATTTAAAATGCTGGTGAGAAGACAAACCATTCATGATTGAACAACATTTTATTTGTGCTTAATGAATGGAGCCATTGGTTGTAAAAATATTTTAGACTTTATAAACAATATATGTTTCAGCTCTTATGGCCATACCGGATTAATGTGTATTGGTTTAATGTATTATTTTATTCTTTTATTTGTAAATGCTGTAATGGCATAATGGCAGTGGTAAGACCTAGGAGAAAACAACAAAAAGTGCTGTTGGGTTACAAATAATGGCAAAGCAATTAATTTTCAATGGTGAAACATCTAACTGTGAAGATGAAATCTCTCTAATGGACTCTACTGTTTACAACCACTGAAGGTTGGAGGTTTGGTCAAGATATGCTGATTCCTGGGTGGCCCTGCGGCATGAGTGGTTAGCGCGTCGGCCTCACAGTGGGGAACCTGGGCTCAAATCTGCATTAGTTCATCTTTGTGGATTTTCTCTGGGTACTCTGGTTTCCTCCCACATTCCAAAGACATGCATGATGGGCTGATTGGACACTCTAAATTGCCCCTAGGTATGAGTCTGAGCATTAATGGATGTTTGTCTCTGTTAGGGTTATTAGTTTTAAATTATTATATTTTTGCTTGCAATGAGGAATGCTTTGCTTTACTATTAAACTTAGTTTCATATTATTATTATATGGTAGCCTGGAATGAGGTAAATGCTTTGCTCCTGAGAACTGTAGGTAGACTAAACACCAAAACGTCTTAGATCTTGGACTACTTGGAGTGAACTAAACAAAGAGGATTCAGAACATCTTGAGCTGCACATGACTTTCAAACTTTCCTTTGTTTTGACTATATTGTCCCACTTCTGTTTCCCACCCCTCCCTTGAATTGAGAGTTGAGAAGTCCATTGTAACTCGGATCCTTGAAGTCAATAAACAAGAAAAGATGTGTGATGCCAGAACGAACGTCTTTTCTCTTTATTTGTGCGTGCATTTGGGAATGCCTTTTGCTGAACCTATCAGTCAGTCTCCTTGTGCCCAGCGATTGGCTGGTCACCAATTCAGGGTGTCCCCCGCCTCTGGCCCGTAGTCAGCTGGGATAGGCTCCAGCACCCCAGCGACCCGAGTGAAGATAAAGCAGTTCAGAAAATGAGATGAAAAATTAAGATATCACATTAAAGATAAAATTTAATAATGCCATAATGAGCTTTCCTCTGCATTTACCTACTTTATGATCTACCAATTTTAACTGTAATAAATTGTTTTAGTTTTTTTCCCCATGTATTTGATTACCTCCCAGTATGACCCCACTGCTTGTTTTGAAATGACACACAGACACACACACAGACAGACACACAAGAACAGACACACACACGCACACACAAAGACACACACACACACACACACAAAGACACACACACACAGACACACACACAGACACACACACAGACACACACACAGACACACACACACAAACAGACATTGAGCCAGCAATAAAAATAGAAACAGAACTAATCCAACACATTTTTTCCGACTTGGCATAATGTAATCAAGAGTCCCCTCTGTTCAAAGAAAGCCCAAAGTACACGTGGTAAACGACACGTCTGCACAAAATCGACTACAAAATAATTGCAAGTTTAAAACCCCCACGAGATGTTTTTGGACGATGTTTTTTTTAAATGCTTACGTCATAGACGCTGCTTTACGGTATATATAATTACTTCCATGTTAAGCAGGCAGTGAAATATATCAGTAAAAGAAATAAACACAGACGATTTAAATAAAAATCATTGATTCCCAAACAAATAGGCCTACCTCCGGTGTGCGCGTCTCCGGCGTTTTGCAGCTCTATCAAAGTTTCATCCTTGCCCTTTCCCGTTATTCTCCTCATTGCGGCCAGCCGTGTGCTCAGTCAGAAGGTTTGTGACGAGAAAAAAGGCATCGACCGCTGATGCCACTGTGGCACTGTCGGCTAGACCAAACCTCCACCATATACGCAAGTCGTCAATAAATGAAAGAAGGAAGCATTTTCTTGGCGACTGGAAAGCAGTACAACGTGGTGCCGAGGGGTTCCCTATTCGCTCCCAGACGCTGCCTCGAGTAATGCAGGTAGTCATAAAAAATGGGAGTGGCTACAGCCTTTCCATCGGCTCAGTGTCGGTACCTTTATGGAAGCGTGTCTGGGCGATAGATTGGATCTGACTGTAAATCACCGATCGGAAAAGAGTCACAGATCTTAAATCTAAAATGACTGTGTTACATAATTAAATACGTGAGCAACGTCTCATTTTTTAAAGAAACCATTGAAAGCACGATGTGCCGTCCATAGAACGATGATCTGAGGACAACAGTGACATCTTGTGGTCATCTTAGATAGTGCGTTATATTATCTTGCAGGTATGATACTCGTCCACATTATGACGCATACTTGTCTGATAGACAACTTTGACACCCTGCGGTTTGTTCAGGTAGTGCGTGATATGATCTTGCAAGAACCACTCATCCATATTATGACACGCTTGCCCTTTTCATTCATTTATTTTCTGATCACTTAATCCTCACAAGGGTGGCGGGTGGTGGAGCCAATCCCAGTTGACTTCGGACACAGGGGTGGATTTAGCCTTGTTACGGCTGGCAGCCTGGACACACACTATGTAGGTGTGTGCTTTCTTTTCTTTACAGGTACCTGCAGCTGTGGCTCCACCCCTGTGACAAAGCCCCGCCCAGGCCAACAAAGCTGTAATTAATTCCCCAATCACTCCTCCTCCAATCAAGATTCACTTCCGGCCCTTATTTAAACCCTTTTCATTTGTCAGCTTCCCCTTGAAGCCTTGATGCCTTGCTGAGTTTCAGGCTTGTGAGTACGTTACTCGCTATTTTATTTTGTATGTGTTGTTAATGATTTTGGGTTGCATAGGGGGACTTGAGATAAGTTTAGACACCCCGGGGTATACATATAGTTTGTGCTTTTAGACACATGGTTATTCACCTGTCTAGATTATATTACATCAGTTTAACAGTGAGATCCTTTGGTCTTATTTCCTTTATTTTGTGGGTGTTCATTTGGACACCTGTCTGGGAGGGGGTTTTACCGTGTTTATTTGAGGGTGCCGCTTTAATATCTCGTGCTTCCCCTATGTTATCCCGTAGTCTGTTTTCTGGACTTTATTGTAAATAAAATATAACTGAAGGCTACTTGCAGTGTTTGTCCGAACTCATCTTTGACCGAACCTGTCTGCTGTGATAGTTGCGACTCCCTGGTATATCATACCCCAGGGGGAGTCGTAACAAGCCTAAATAAGTGGCCAGCCAATCGCATGGCATGAGCAGACGGACAACAATTCCACACACTCGTACCGAGGGGCAATTTAGAGTGTCCAATCAGCCTACCATGCATTTCTTTGGAATGTGGAAGGAAATCACAGTACCAGGATAAAACCCACAGAACATGCAAACGCCAAACAGGTGGACTGACCTGGATTTGAACCCATGACCCCCACAGTGAGGCCAAAAGCTCTCTAACCACTCCCGCCGCCCGGCCACCCAGTTTGTTTTTAAACTCGTATCATAAATAGAGATTCATACACACAGACGGGGGAGATAGAAAAACAAACCCTCACAGGATAAACAACGATGATGCACGGTTGTAGGCCAACACATGGCGTAAGTGCATCATATTGTTACCAGCCGCTAGAGGGAGATACAGTACTCTTTTACAGGTACTGCTTTGTTCCAACGAGTGGGAGAAAGCCTTGTTTTTCTGAGGTTTGCCCACTGCTATAGTCAATATTTTGTCTTTTGATGTAGTTTCCAAATTATTTCATCTCCATATCGGTCTTGTATTACGAGTCATCCGATACTTAAAACTCTTATGAGAAACGGATTTGTTTTTACCGATTTACACGCACACAATCGCACAATGTTTTGTTTTTTTTAATTATTCAAATTGGCCAATAACCACCGGTCCATGCGAGCCCAATGGCCAAAATACCATGCCGATATTGAGCCAAAATAGGCTTTAAATGATATGGAATAATATGGTTTATATTGTTTTTCAGTCTGTCTATTGGTATGAAGCTTCTGGACAGCTTATGAGTTGATCATTAGATTCAGGTATGGTAAATGGGATATGGAAAACATACTGGATAGTGTACCCCTGTATTATGGTATGTTTGCGAACGAACTCGGCTCTATTGTTCCACGCGTCCACGTGCATTGGATGGGGTGTGTGTCGTGAGAGGTGGGGAGAGGGAGATAGAGGGAGAAAGGGGGGTGGGGAGGGAGGGAGAGAGAGTGTGTGCGCGTGTGTGTGAGAGAGAGAGAGGGGGGAGAGGGAGGAAAGAGAGGGAGAGAGAGAAAGGGAGAGAGAGAGAGAGAGAGAGAGAGAGAGAGAGAGAGAGAGAGAGAGAGAGAGAGAGAGAGAGAGAGAGAGAGAGAGAGAGAGAGAGAGAGAGAGAGAGAGAGAGAGAGAGAGAGAGAGAAAGGGAGAGAGAGAGAGATGTAAAAATGAAGACGAGGAGAGGGATGCTGACAGATTACGGATAGATGGTTGCAATGGCGAAAGCATGTTCGACCCCAGCGAGCCACCAAACAGTTGCCCCGTAGGTTGGATCATGTAGCCGTATTTTCCTGAACCTCATCTATTACTTCGCGTTGTGCAGTGCTGGATTTATTGAGATTTTTTTAAATGGCATCCAAAAGGCGCCGCCACCTTCTTCCATGCTTTTTGGGTGTCTTGTTAAAAGCGTGCATAGGTAAGTGGCATCATTCTCTACATTGTTGCATTGTGAGGGTGCTGGAGCGAGGTCTCATCTCCACCCAAGCAAGCCTGGAAACTGCATAGAGTTCGATTGTGACCCAAAATTGCTAAACGTGAACTTGAATGCTGTCCACTGACAGTCTTCGGAGACAAATGGATGTTTTTTTTCATGATGGTTTCATCACGGTCACACCCAACCAGTGCAAAAGTTTTAACAAAAATTCAACATGTCATCCGTGCAGTTTCTTCTGTTGTTTGCTGGCGTGTAGTTCCACTTTAACCACGTGCAGCTTGTGAAGAGAAGTTGTCTGTCTGTTTTGATGGGAGCACGTTGCAAAGAGCACATTGTTTATTCTGTATATAAGAACATATTCTACATTTTCTAAATTACTCTTAAGAATTGATTTATTTTTACCTCTCCCTGCACAATTGCAAAATGAGCTCTCAAAGAAGAAGCTGCAGCAAACTCATTACAACATGTTATGATAATGATAATAAAGTCATTGAGTCATTATTGGTCTGATCCATATGGAGATGAAGGTCGGATTACAGTCATCACTATACTTTCTTTGAATTTTTAATTTAAAAATTCCATTAATTTTTCCTGAATGTGACAGGAGATTTTTTTTCCATGTCATGTGGTGTTTTTGAAGGGATTTATTGGCATCGCCACTGTGCTTCCATATGTGAACATGCCCAATTCATTTGGATTGGAATATACCAGTTGTATCCTGCTGGGGAGGTTATTTGTACATATTAGGACGGTCTCGCTTCTCCTTATCAAATTCTCGTTTTGTATGCCTTTTGTTCACTGTTGACAGTTTCTGGGCCCCCCAAATTCAAAGGCACCAAAGGGTAGAGAATATTTGCCCCACAAGAAAGAAACCATGGGTTCATAACATACAGGTACTTTGTCAGGGAAAACACAAAGCCATCGTTTTGATTTCATTTTCATACAAATTTAAGCAATATATTTCTAAAGTAAGAAATAAATGTTAATGTATTTTGGTTAAGGTGTAACACATGTTTACATTATTCGGTAGTTAAGTGACTGATGGAAAGTAGTAGCAAAGAAAACGTGTTGATTCATTTCACAAACAGTATATCGACGGAAGAGTTAAAACACCTGCCTGCAGAACTGAAAATTCGGATAACAATAGAGGGTGTGATTTCTCTCGCCGCTTTTGCTCTTATGGAATGCTTTCATAAGAATTTTGCAATGAGCCTTTTATTCAGTTTATTCAGAAGATGATTTATAAGGTCGCTAGTGTTCATAGTTTCACCTGGAGTGACTGTTGTCTTTTTTCAAATGTGATGCAACTGAGTCTGACCATTTCTGTACACCTAAAATTGGTCACTCAGACATTTAACAAAACAGCCTCAATTCTGCCTGTAACACAAAGAAAGCATTACCGAGAAGGTTAGGAAGATAGACGGTGTTTATCTCAAATAGAAAAATGGAGATCTTCAGTATTGGAGTTGGACTTTAGATATGAGAATTTGTATTAACTGTACATATTGAGAAAATTGTATTTATTTTTCATATTACTTGTACTTGTCAAAAAGTAATTCCCAACTAGATTTTTATATCTATACTGTTATTTAAGTCCATAATATTTTAAAATATTGTATAGTAAAATATATATTATACCTTGCTACTCATTTGGTTATGCATTTTATCAATGTTCGTTATGAATTAGAAGCAATAAAGCTGTTGAGATGGAACTAAAGAAATATGACAAAAACAATAAATCCTCTTAACTTGCATTATCGTATTGTTTTATTCACAATTGGCTTCCTTGACAGCCTCATACCTGTCAACCTCGAACCATTTGTGATCTTACCAAATTTTGTTTTCGCCCTTACATATATGTATAAATACATGGAAAATCTTACCACTTTACTTTTTTGTAAAAAATCACGAACAACAAGTAGAAAATGTATGTTTATGTGTTTATTGCTTTCAAAGTTCCACTACAACAGCTTCCTACAAAAATTGTTCCAATACCTGGTGCATTCAATAATATTTTAATGTGCGTTCACATGACATTTGTTGTAATTCATGGTCGCTGACACCGCCATTTCCAACATCTCTTTGGTTGGATTGACCTCGTAGCACTTCCTGTCACAGTTTAACTTAACTTGTAAGTAATTTGTTAAATCAACTTGTACCACGTGTAAGAGTGTATTCTTGACTTGTAAACAGACCAGAAACAGCTGATCAAATGAAAGTAAACATAAACAAGGGAACAGGAAACGGAAATCACATGGTGAAAGTGTTACAAAACGAAATGTTTATCATGATCTTTTTTTTTTAGCCAATCAGAGGCGCCGGTACATATATCACTTGGCAGACATGCGTTTCCGGGAAGAAACAATGGCGGATGGTGAAAAATGGCTAGAAAGTGCCTTAATTTATTTTTTTTTCTCAAAATCACCGTTTAGCGTACCATTTTCATGTGTACAGCGTACCAATATAAAAATGGGCTTTCAGTTGTACCAATTACGGCGAGAACGTACCAGTTGACAGGTATGCAGCCTATTGGCCTGTTTTGTGTCCTGATATGACTTGTTGCTGTCAGTGGTGTTCTTGCCCGATATTGCATGTTCAGTCAGATTGTGTAAATATCGGTAGTTTTGTAATTGGTTGCAGTGAATCTTTTTGCCAGCCTGTCACATGAATCTGGTAAAGCTAATAGTAATCCACATCTTTGTGGTGGTTACAGGTAAGTGTAATCAAGAGTCCACTTAATCAATATGGATGGACAATTAAGTGGGATGTTACTCCTGAATAAAATTGGAAACAAATTCATGTTCAAATACATCAATATGCAAACATTCAGTTCTATAGCCATTTTTGTGAATCATTTTTCTATAATTTTCGGTTGCTCTTTTGAGTAGATCAGGGGTGCTATATACTTTGATCGCGATCCACCAGTCGACCGTCAGGGTACTTTTGGTATCACATCAGAGGAAGATTTGATCCAGTCTTTTCGTTTCTTCTAAACCAGAACGATGTCCCGTTTATGTGTGTGCATGCGCAATATTTACATTATTTATGTTTAGCCCAAATTTCTGGCTCTTTAATTGAGCTCATCAGCCTCTATTTCCAACTTCTGTTTGGAGCGGACAGCCTAGCCTAAGATTAACGATTAATTTTAAAGCTGCTCTCTAAGTGATACATTGATATTGGACACTTCAGACGTGCCACAATTACTATACATAAATGCTTCAATTTGCCGCCGCCTGGTGGTAATGGATCCAGAGCTCTCTTAGCCTAGGTGTCAAACTCATTGTGGTTCTTGGGCTGCATTTATGAATATAACAATATAACTTAGTTTTAAATTGATTTGTTCATATGGGCCGGTCGTGTTCAAAAAATATCGATGGATGTCAACTGGCCAAATATGAGACGCATGTTTTTGGGGGATTTAGTTGGAAACATTATCTGGAGTAATCAAACGTCAATGTACTTAATGTAATGTCTAAAGATATTACATCTCAGCCAATAGAATACAACTCTACACATTCTATTATTTTGAAAAACAGTTATATATATGTACTACATGTGTTTACGTACTAGTTCCAAGTGTTCATTGCGTTAATGAATAATTTAAAACTCCTGAGTGAGCTGGTGATAGCCACAAGCCATCTGTTTTGGAACACAATGAAATCATGTAAACTACAATAGTATACATGCAATGTCTACATCTATTGCATGTGATATGCTCGGAGGCATATCATTTATGAGGTTCATGGTGAGCTGTCATAAGTGATCTGCCAAATGCGAAAACCATTTGTTTGTTTGCAATACAACATTGAAAACAATTACTCCAGAAACCACTGAAATTGTTTTTTTAAACGAGGTTGAAACAATGTGCTTATCATCAAAACTCCAACATGTATGGACACCTCCACAGTTTAATGGTATTTCTGTCACTTTCAAAGTTGAGTCTGCTTTTTATGGGTTGTGAAAGAAACCAGGAAATCCGAAAATGAAGTATAATTCAAAATGTATCAGCGTCCACTTACATTACCTTGAACCACTGTGCTGTGATTTGTGTCTCTTCCTGCTCTGAACTGACAAGGCTACACTGTGACCTTTTGCTTGTGTTCTTTCAGGTGTGTTGTGTGATGCTGAGCTCTCCTTCACCCTGGAGCCAAGTGACATCATCGCAGTGCAGGAGCAGCCCCTTATGCTTCATTGCCAGGTGGATGGTACCCCTCCTATCACTACAAAATGGAGGCACAACAGCATACTTTTAACTCAGGACCAGTATCACACCGCTTTCATCAATGGCTCTCTCCTCATCGGACATTTCCTCAAGACCAAATCTGACAACACGTCAGATGAAGGGGACTATGATTGTATAGCCCAGAACTCCTTTGGATTGGCGGTGAGCCGTAAGGCACGCATCCAAGCAGCCAGTAAGCCTTTTGCTTTATTTCGCATTTTTCGTGGCTCATAGGTTCCATATGTGGAGGTTTTTTCAGCTTTTTCCCTCAATTAATGAAACAAAACAATGAGGGAAGATTATTTTACAACCTTTTAACCTTGAACCTTTCTGATGAAGACATCCATAAACAATTCATATTTTCAAACATTATTCCTTGAGAGCCATACTCAGAATTTAAAAGTAAAAATACATGAAAATGTGAGCATTTATTATTCAGTTCACCACTTTGAAAGTAAAAAAAAAAGTCTGAATTCTTTGAGAACATTATTTCACTGTTGCTAATCAATGAGTATCAATGAGAGGATGCATGCAGAAGAGTCTAATGAAGAAAAAAAAGATTTAAAAAGACGAGGAGCCATATACACCCATCAAAAGAGCCACACTTGGCTCCCGAGCCATAGGTTCCCTACCCCTGCCCTAAAGTATTATTCATTCTCTTCATGGTAGAAAATGATGTTTCTTTTCCCCAATTCAAATCTTAGGAAACAACAATCGCATGCATCTACAGTCCATTTTTTTTTTAACGACACAATTTTTTAAATTAATATCTCACTCCTAAATCAGCCAATTAAAAGAAATAGGAGTTGGTGGTTGAAAAAAGTCGACTACTCCCTAATTGCTTCCTTAAATAGTGATTATTATTATAGTAAATGTTTTGCCACTACGGTACGGCTAGTTTATATTTGATTGAGAGCTCATCTAACAAGTTATTACAATAAAATGATGACATTGCCTTGCTTAGGTCAAGGTTTGGGGAAGACTACGGACTCATTTGCATATTTTGATGAGTATAACAAGTTTTCCGATCCAGCTAATTCGAGTATTTATTACTATTAACAAGCTATCATGCTGAGTACTGCCATGTTCCTTTGTAGGTGCAATGAGCCTCGAGCAGCCCTGTACAGACCACTGACTGACACTTAAGAACTTTCCAAAAGAAAGAAAAGAAGATTTCATTTTTGAAATATTGTATTTTATAAGTAACCGAAAATGTTTATACAACATACTTCACTTTGGCACCTCGGTTCAGGTTTTGTTTCAGTAGCCCAGTATAGTATTACACATTCTTGTGCATTCATGCTGAGAATGTTCAGGCTGAGTTAGTGGGGCTGAATTGCTGAGCGGAACTCTCTGAACTCACTTGTTTTATATGTTACATCCTAGACGAGCACGAAGAACAAAGGTTGAGAGAGGCTGTGTGCAGACAGCACACTGTTGTGACCAAACAGGCTTTTAAAATAATGAGACAGGGGGTTAGAGTGGACATTTCACTGGTCAAGGCTCCCCCTCCAAGTAGGAAAACACGTGCAATCTATAAAGGCCAGTTGAAATTTTTGGCACAGGATTGGGCCGGATGCCCTTACTGTTGTAACCCACTCGTTTATTTTATTTAGGGTTAGATGAGTATTGGGGAACTGATCATAAATCCAACCTGCATCATCCACATGAAAGGGAGCACAATTCTACTTTATTTCCCGTGTGTTGGTCTCTAAAACTGAAAAAATAATTAGAAATTTGGCTTTGCATTCAAAGATTGTGTACACTAAACTAGTACAAGGTACATATGTAAAAAAAATAAGCGCAATGTATAACCGACCTATGCTCTTCAGTTGAGAATTTTTGCTTATTTTTTGCATCTCATTTTCTCTACCGCTTCATCCTCACTAGGCTGGCAGGGGGTTCTGGAGCCTATCCCAGCTGACTTTGAGCCAGAGGGCGGGGACACCTTGAATTGGTGGCCAGCCAATCGCAGGACACAAGGAGACAAAAAAAACCATTCACGCTCATACTCATACCTAGGGGCAATTTAGAGTGTCCAATCAGCCTACCATGCATGTCTTTGGAATGTGGGAGGAAATCGGAGTACCCGGAGGAAACCCACACAGACAACAAGAAAACTCCAAACAGGTGGACCGACCTGGATTAGCATTTTAAAAAGTATATTAGGTTTAAAGACTAGAATTTTTTTCTTGAGCATTAGTACCAGTAGAGGGTTTATTATTCTATTTCGCATTATTAGACCAGGGGTCACCAACTCCGGTCTTCAAGGTCACCTATTCAGTCTGTTTTTCATGTCTTCCTCCAACAAAACACCAGAATCAAATAATCAGGCTCCTTGTTAGGCTTCTTGACAAGATGGAATCCTATATATACTGTGTATTTTCATAGCATGTTTATTCAATTCCTAGAGATACCTAACTGCAATAGGGTTGGGATATTTTCTTAAATCAAATCATATCTCTAAAAAAAATGTGTGATTGATTGCATGCAGTTTTCAACGACATTATATTGTTTTCATAACGTTATTTTGGACAACTGGAATCTTATTTCTGCCTTTTAGTGACCTCAGTCTTTTACATTGTTAAAGTCCTTTAGAGACATTCATTCATTCATAAGTGAGAAAATATATTTCAAATTTGTCTGACTCAACTAGAGAATTAAGTACATATTTTGATGCACATGTTATTTTTCATGAGCTTATATTCTCTCCTTGGTGTGTAAATTCATTGATATAATTTTTTCATGTATTCTACCATCCATTCCCACCGCTTTAAACTTCAAAAGGGTTTATGCAGTGGGTGCAGTTTAGTCAGTAGTAGGAACATGAATACTTCCTCGGCTACATTTACACTATTCTATATGAAACATATCCTATAAAGGTAATTTCATCAGAACACCGTTCTTATGACTGAGTGCATATTTGGAGGTCAATCAATAAGAAAAGGTGTGTGTCCAGTGTGCTAGGTTGTTATTCAGATTGACACCGACAAGTCATTAATAAGGCATAAAGTGTGGGGTGATTGCTATGGCTAGAACTAATCCTCCAAAAGCAAGCACAGTTGAATGATAGACTCTTGGTCTCGAAAAAAATGTTGAATACAATAAACAGCTGTGAGCCCCCGGGTCTCTAAATGCCACCAATTTATGCGCAGTCGCCTTCCATTGCGCTGTTGTAACACTTTTTTTTTTTCACCGCTCCCATGCCTTCTTGATAAACAGCCTTAAAATCAAAGTAGGTGTTCAGTACACCATCTGAATAGGATTGCGGTAAAAAAGACAAAAGGAAAGAAAACAAAAGGAACAGTACTAATGGCATTTTAAATACAGTGCGAATTATAGCTTTTCTCAAGACTACTTTACATTACAAACAGTGTGTGTAGCATAGACAATAGAGGCCAAAACTTTGGACACACCTCATTCAATGAAACACAAGTAATGGTTGATCGACCAAGAAATTCCACTTATTACCCAAAGTGTATGGCAGGGGTGGCAGACAAATTAGACACAAAGAGCCAAAATTTTAAACTGTCATAGTCAAAGAACCGCATCTTATGTAAGAGGCAGCATAAAAAAAAATTCATTCCTTCAAATTATTTTTTAAGTATAATTTCTTTTTTTATTTTTAATGGGCCCCGATGAATTTGAGTGTGTTTTAAGAGAGAATAAAAATAAAAGAACCATGAAACGAGGCAAAGAGCCAGAGTATATAGAAAATATGATAAGCAAAGAGTCGCATTCATTTTGGCCGGGAGCCTTGTGCAACTCGAGAGCCCCGTGTTCGGCATCCCTGGTATATGGCATGGCCGACTTTAGACGATAGAAGAGGGTACTTTGAAGAAACTGGAATACAAAAGATATGTAACTTTTTAAGTACAAAATTCCACATGTTATTCATAGGTTTATTATACACAATCTAAAATGTCACTGTATGATTAGAACATCTGCCTCCCAGTAAACACAGAGATCAAGGTTTCCATTCCACATCCCAAAAACATGCATTTTAGACAATAAATGTGTCTTTTATTCCACTTGTACATAATGACAATATGGCCTGTAGTGAGTGGCACACCTGCACGGAGATTTAAATCCACAATATGTTGTATTTGTCAGCATTTTTGTCCCAAAGCTGTCACTTGTGTAAGGTCACATTCTCGTCTCGCAGTTCATCTATACTGGCCGATCAATGAAATTCTAAAACACCTGTAGCGTGGCCTGGATTGGCACAAAAATAGACTTCAGCTCGGATAGCTTCGTTGGGTTAAAGGCGTTGTCTACAAAAAATAGGGCGTTAGATACCATCCCAAAACTAGAAGTAATGTGAAATCAAATATGTCCTAGAGAACTGGATAACCTAAAGTAACATTAAATTATTATCTATCTGCATTCTCACCCTCTTGCTACTGTCACAATGAAATTTCCCGAATACGGGATGAATAAAGTTATCCAATCCAATCCAATTTAGTTTGAAAACAGCCAATCAGGCCAGTCAAATTTAGCCACATGAATTCTATTTTTGATTCCATTTGTTGGAGAATTGAGGCAATTATTTGGCTTCCTTTTGTCACAAACTACTACGTTGTTAATATATTATTGCCGTAGTAGTCAATTTTTTACAATTTTGTGTTTTTATTTAGATCTTTAGCATTGAGAATCTTTTGGACTCAAGAGTTTGAGTAAGTGTTTCTCAGACAAAGATTGCTAACTAGTGTTTGTTTCTTTTTCTTGCCCAAGTGTTTGTTAATACTGATGTTTTCTTTGTAGTTCAGAGGTAATTTGCTGTGTTACACTCTCCTTCTACAACAGAGCTCTGACTTGTACCACTGCGATGCAATGGGTTGTGTGAATCCTCTTTATAGCCCTCCCGGTGGATAAAACGTCTGTCTTACTCTCTACACTACCCCCCTCCATAAATTTTACTTTTTATTAGCTTGACAGCCATTTGTGTGAGCTCACAGTCAGGGGCTTGTGTAGGACGGACACCCCGTTGCCCTTCTAAATCTCCATACAGCTCAGGAAACATTTTTCCCTCTAAGTGTTATCTCTTTGATGGTCGAGCTCTATTGCCAAGCTCTTTTTAAATTCAATCCCAAATTTTAGTTCCTTTCATATTGGTTAAGACTCTGGAAGCTTTTCATTATTTCAATGAATGACAAGTTTGGTACAGTGGACTTAGTTAGGGCCTCTGCCCCCTCCCCCAAAGCACACCAGTGTCACCAGGCAACATACTTCAAAAGCCCCCCCGCCCATTACAAAATAGCCTTTAGGCTGAGTTGCGATGACTTTCTTTTGTATATTTGCATGAAAATAATTGCATAAATGTTCACGCCATTGATTCCCCTCCACACAGTTTTTTTTTTTATGTACCTTACAGCTTTAAATAACGATATAAAGTGTCGGGAATGATAAGTAAATCCTAACCAGGACAATGAGTGTATCAAAATATTATATACTATGATATTCTTCAAGAGCCCGTAGACAATAGCATTACACTTTTATTCATGACGACGACATCTGCCCTTAAATTCCAAAATGTGTGTTTTACTACAGCTGTAAGTGCACATTTCTGAGTGAGCCGGAGATGAAAAAGAGACGGTAATAAAGGATGAAATAGGAGAAGTAAGAGGCTGCCCATAAAATTGTCTCTGTTTGTACTTCTGCCGCTGCTTGGAGAAAATAAAACTTCTCACTCATTTTAATAAATGTTAGTCGGGCCAAAAGTCAACAGGAAAGATGTGAGCAGCTTTTTTGAAAGCTGAAATCTTTATACTACACAGCTTCCAGCACGCTGCAGGGAGTGGGACTGATTTATGGCCTGTTCATGCATGCATGTGTATGTGTACATGCATTTAGGGTGTCAATTGGTAGCTGGCCATTACCCTTCGACCTTCCTGTTCCAGCCCCTTTCATGGCTTCCTGCTGGGGTGGACGGCCAAGCGCCGTGTCTCGCTCTCCTCGCAGCTCTCTTTGTTCTTTGAGCTAAGCCCCGCCTTAACCGCACCCCCATAACTGCCAATGCTCCTTTCTGATAACTCGCCATGAAGCAACGCCTAGCTCTGTCGTATAGATTATCTCGGCAAATGCCGCATGAGCATGTTTTGACATTTAAACATCAAACGGCTAAGATTGTTCTGTTAGTCCTTGGAAAACATTTCAATTTGGAGGTTTGAAACGCAGGTAAAATATTGCTCTCATCCACAGACTAGCATCTGGTTGTTATATAAATGGATGAAGGAATTTTATGCTCATTGAAGTTGAACATACAGTGACTGAATTAATGGATTATTTTGATTGGACTTGGCATATGCCCAATCAGAGCATTTCTCTAATTCACATTCTGTGAGAGGAGCTGTGCTACGACAGTGTTTAGTCATTTGAGATGATGTTGAAGTAATATTTCATCCATCTTTGTGGTCAGTGCCTCCCATTGGGTCAAGTGTTTGAAAACATGGGATTTCTAACAGTACCCAAGAGCTTTGACCTTGGCAGTGTAATTACACATATTTCCAGGTAATTACTGAATAGCTAGGAGGAAGATGTATGATTTGAAGATAGCAGGGAAACAGATGTATGGGATGGACATAATTGTTATATGATGGCACAAGTACTTATTAATCGGTGTGGCAACTGCGTAGAAGTGTTTAAATGTTATGGGAAAAAAATGTCTTGTCCCCGTACCCTAGAAAACAATCTTGTTCCTTTAAAAAAAAAAATAATAATAATAATCCTTTTAATATTATGACCTGTGGATGTTATGGGGCGTCGTTCTGGAACAGAGATGTCTTAAACATCGTGAGCAATGTAACCGAGCTGCTTCACCATATTGCACATCCTATTTACAATGGCAACGTCATTTGTACTACCTTGAAATGTAAGAAAATCATTTGTTTTTTTTTTTTCAATGTGTTCTTTGTTTGTTCAGTCCGACGAGTTAGGTGCAATAGAAACATAACATTCCCAGCATTCCGTGTCCATTTTCTACCTACTTACCAACCAAAGAACTGTATTCTGTTCTACAATATGTAGTAGCTTTTCTACCTGTTTGAAAGACTATGGCATTCATTAACGTACTCATATTTACTTCACATTTTAACCAATTTGTGCATGGATTAATTTGGGTTATTTCTGTTTTAATATTTTGTTATAATCATATAGGACGGAGGTCTCCAGCATGCAGCCTATGGGCCAATAATGATCCACATAACTATATTTTGCGAACCACATTTCACATCCAATTGTAGTGTTAGTGTTGGCCCAATGCAATTTGCAATGGACAATAAATGTGTTGAACTTTGCCGGCATGTTGCAGTTATTTGATTTGTCCTGGGCACATAGGGTCAGCGGTTTGATTCCATGCTACAGCTCCCCACTGTCAAGGTGCTCTTGGGCAAGGCATCGAACTGTAATTTGTCCACAGTGGCGTGGCGGGGATTTAAAAAATATATATAAATCTTTTGTGATAGCTCAACTATTTAGCTGCCATTGATGGCAATAGGGGCTGGAAGCAATCAGTTGGTATTCGCAATATTATAATGATTATTATTTATTTATTTATTTATTTATTTATTTTATACATACTCGCTGACCTGGGCTTGTAATAATGAAGTTAAAATAATGACAACTTTTTAAAAGATGTTCGCAGTTGTGACCTCTATCCTTGCAAGGGTTAAACTTTTAAATTGCCAATAACATTTAGGGGGTTTTCCTTTTGACTTCTGCAAAGAGTTTTTTTGTTGCAGATACACAAAAATGCTCGGTTAATACAGTGCTAATATTAGAGTTTAGCTACCGTGTGTGGTACAGAATGGGAACCTTGGGACTCTAAATATATGGGCTATTACACACTGAATCTCTTGGCAAATGAAGCTACTAAATGCGGAAGGCATACATTTGCGCTAAAATGGTTTTATGTCAGTGAAGAGGGATTTGTTTATACAACATGACATGCTGATAAGCGATATAAAAAAACGTGTGAACAATGTGGCAATTAATCAATTAAGATGTTAAACAAATACAAGTAGAATGAAATGAAAACATCAACTTCCAAGCCACATCAGGCTTTTGTACTGAATTGACATGTTTTTAAAAAAAAAGGGATCAAGTCAATGAAATCCAATCTATAATTGAGGCAATTTAGCTTGTTTTGACATAAAATTTCAGTGTTGACATTGGACAATTGTCTGAATGGCAAAGAGGGACTTTGTTAATAAAATGTGTATTGGTCTAGTCGTGCCTCTCGACCACCCTAGTATTCTCAAACAAACAAATGAAAAAGGGGCCTAAAATTCCTTTGGTCTACTTTTAAGTCTCGTGAGAGGAGCTCTTCATTAATAGCGTTCAAAGGTGAAAGGAGGCTGAGCAGAGGCCAAGTCATTGGCTGCAAAGAACTGACCAAATGTTAGAGTGTCACTTTACAATCTGCAAAAGCAGTCTTAGACAACTGGGTGTAAGTTTGTTTGTCTGTTGCAATGTCTTAATTCAGGTTGTGGTAGTTCTGAAATTCCAGTCTATTTTCTTTTTAACCTCATTATTGTTTAGTAAATGTATTCGGCGATACAGTGTCCCCCGCCTCTGGGCCAGAGTCAGCTGGGATAGTCTCCAGCACCCCCTGCAACCCTGATGATGATAAAGCGGTTCAAAAAAGGAGATGAGAGATTCATTGTATGCATTATAATCATCTCCAAAATAATCCACAATGATAATAAAGAGACACTGCAATTATTTGTGAAAAATTACCAAAACTAAGATTCTTGACTGACTAAAGTAAAACTGGAATTAATACATACAAAAAAATCATCCAAAGTTTATTCATCACGGGGGTACTGGAGTCTATCTATCCCAGCCATCTTTGGCGACCACCCAATCGCAGGTCAGAAGGAGACCGACAACCATTCATGGTGACACTCTTGTCTATGGGCAATTTAGAATGTTCAAGCAGCCTAGACTGCATGTTTTTGGGATGCTGGAGGAAACTGCAGTAGTCGGAGAAAACCCACAGAAGCCTGGGGAGAACATGCAAACTCCACATATTAATTAGGGACCCACCGCAGCTTGAAACCTCAATCCCAGAACTGTGAGCCCAACACGCTAACCACTCGGATACCAGGCCGCTACCCAAACTGTATTTCCATTAAAATTAGTTGATATATGTATTAACCCAAGCGTGGTTCTAACCTGGGAAATTGTTGATTCGCCTCAATTTGACTCAGTATTGCTGTTGTAGTAAAAAAATACTATTGGCTGAGACTTAATGTGGTTTTACTACAGAACCAGAAAGGAAAAACGTAAATGGGGTCGAAGTCAATAAACAGTGGTTACACGTTATTAAACATACTAGTCGTAAGAATATTCTGTTTTTCTATCTGTGGATTCACGGGAAGCCTGATTAGTTTTTTTTCACTGCTTCTGTAAAGTACATTAAACAAACTGTTTCAAGTGAAATAATGTAGTTAAAAGGTTTTATCAGAGTTGGGACTAATAAAACAACAAAATTAATTTTGTAATGAGCTTTTTCCTGCGTTTATTAGGACTTCTTGAAGCAAAAAAAAAGGCTTTAAGGCTGGAGTTATGGTCCAATGCCTTATAGAATATTAAGTGTAGTGATTCACATCTAATCTAATTTATTATTAAAACATACTGCAACCACAGACCATCCTCAGGAACAATATTTATGAGATATAAAATCCTAATGACATGCACTCCTAGCAGTAATGCAATATCAGCATATTTATTCTTTTGTTTACATTTATACTCTTCTAAGATTAATTGGCATAATGTACAGTACTGTATTACTTTTGTTTTCATAGCAATTTTTCAGTGCAGATTCTTTTGCAAAACCACTTAACGTAAGATATAAATTGAAAAAACTGTCACTCATGTTCACATGAGAAATGATTAGTGCACCTCCCTTTTGACATTCCCGATAACTTAATTGTACTTTGTCACATTTATGGACATGCTAACTTCCACACAACATATTGATTTACATATTAACATTAACACATTTCCTGCCAATACTACAGCAGTATTATTTCTGGTCGAGTGAAAATTTCCAAAACTCTGAGTTCCAGCCTGTATGCGAGACCCGTCATTTACTTTTGATACCCTTCGTTACCGTGATTTACTAATCTATTCATTTTTCTGAACCGCTTATCCTCACAAGGGTTGCAGGGGTTCCCACCTAACTACGGGCACCAGGTAGGGAAAACCTTGAATCGCTGGCCAGCCAATCACAGGGGACAAGCAGATGTACAACTATTAACATTCACACTCATTCCTAGGAACAATTTAGATTGTTCAAGCAGTCTGGCATGCATGGTTTTGGGATTTGGGGGGTAAACCGGAGTACCCGGAGAAAACCCATGCAAGCCCAGGGAAAACATGCAAATTCCACACAGTGAGGACTGACCTGGGTTTGAATCCTCAACGCCAGAACCGTGAGGCCAGCGCGCTAACCACTTGTCCGCCTTTCCCATTCCGTGCATCCTCATAAGGGTTGCGGGGTTGCTGGAGCTTATCCCGGCCAACGTCGGGCAAAAGGCAGACTATCCCCTAGACTGGTCGCCAGTCAGTCGTAGCGCACAGAGAGAGACAGATGACTATCCACACTAACGATCATACCGCCACCCGCAAGTGAACCCCTATACTAGGTGCCTCTTTCCTGATTTTAAAATGCCAAATTGTTTCCATCTGTTGGAGATTTTATCTCATTACCCTTGTTGACAAAGCATGTAATTTGTTGTAAAGCAGCCACAAACACTTTGAAAACATAGAAGGCGAAAAAAAACACCTCTCTAACAACAATTTTGAGTCATAGTAGGTCATTTGTCTTTGTCATGAATCATTTAGCATGTTCTATTGTGATCATTTCTTTAAGGAGGCATGATAATTCTATTGTAGGAAGGCAAATAGATTGCAAACTTTACAATACTATGTAGTACCGACAAAAAAAAAAAAAGGAATCTTAGTCCATTTCGTAGAAGTCCCTAGTTTTTTGCCCCGTTAATCAGTGTTGCCTCAGAAGTCGATTGGACACTACCAGTGGGTGTTTTGATGAAGTGTGTGAGATTGTGAATCCAGTTGTGGGTTTTGTTAAAGGACGAATGATTTAAGCAGCCACCCCTCTCAGTGTGCCTCAGCTGCCGCTCTTCCCAGTGCTTGTTTTGTGTGTGTTGTTACCTCTGGGAGCAGAGCAGCACCTATTGTTGCTGGTGAACTGCAGGGCAGCTGAGTGGCTGGGAACGGGCAGAGGCTGTGGGGATGTGCCGTCTGTGGTGGTTCTGCTGTGTGAAGGTGGCCTGAGCGTTTGTTCTCTAAACCAAATCGACTCTCTGAGGCTGAGGCCCCCTTTTGTTGTTGCTGACTCTGGGTGGGTGTGTTTCCCCTTTCACCCTTGCTCTCTTTCTCCTTCTGTTTCTTCATTGACTTAGAAACGGAAGGGGTCAAAGGTGTTGGGGGTTGGTTGATGGAGAGGTGGAGTATAGCTGGGAAATGGTGACCCTTGTGCGTGCATTAAGGCAACCCCCTATTTATCCATTAGGTCTCCCCTCCTCCACCCAAGCCTATTTCTCACACCCCATTGAAGGCCCACTCTGTCGCCTCATGGCCCTCGGGCACTTTCAGTGACCTTGACATAAAGATAGCCCAAATCTGCCACAATTGTGCAACTTCAATCTTAACTCAGGAGAAAAACACTAACAGATGCAATGGTTTTGGAGAAACGTTTATCCAACCAACAGTGTGTCTCTTTGTTCCCTATCTTACCTTATCTATAAATGCATCATGAAATATTGCAGTTTATGCTACTTTGAACAGAGAATCCTCATGACCCTTGTACGGATAGGTGATTCAGAAAATGAATGAATGAATAAACACAGAATATGTTTTATAGTCTGTCTTCATGTTTCACTTGTCGAAAAGATAGATAATTTGACTTTTAGCCGCTCATATATGCAGTGGAAAACAAAATTACAGTATAATTGTTCAAGATGAACCACCCATAAAATGGCGGCTAGAAGGTTTCCAAAAAATTGTGAATGTTAATCTTAAATTAGCTGTAGGAGTAAAAGAAAAGCCCTTCATTGCACAAATGCCAAGTGCAACATAGTAGTTATAAATTTGCATATCTAACACCTATTTATTTCCCCTCACAATGAAAATAATGGGTTGGTACAGAAAACAATGATTTGTCATGTTCCACCTTGAATCACTTGGTTTACTGCACACTATACGCCCACATAACTTGTTTTTACAGGATAGCTAATTGAAGTTCATACAACAGCCGTGATGTTCTGGTGAATCAGCACCAGTCATTTGATTATGAGACTTGTGAGGAGATGAAAGTGAAGCGTGGTGGGGAGTAAAATAGATGGGGCATGTGTGGATGGTCTCAAATGATCTTTGGGCCCCTCTGGCTCTGGAGGCTGGACCTTGAACCAGGAAGGAACATTCCATTCCAGCGCTTTGCGCTGACCTCCTGACCTCGGCAGCTTTGTTTCGAGGGCAGCTTTCGACAGGCTGCCGGATGCAAAGCAACGGTGGTGGGCTTGCTTGAGGAAGCACGCTTTGGCTATTAGAGCATGTTGAAAAAGTGCTCCCCTGACCCAACACTTGAAAATTGTCCCTTTAGGACAAGCTGCACATATTTCCATTCAAAGACATTCACGTATATAGTGTTTAGATAGAATAGTGAAAATGGCTTATGGTCACTGGCAGTTCATAAACAATGATGAAACGCTAGTTCTATTCATGAACATGCAGTCAAACCATTGAAATCCCTGTACTAGTGATGAAATAGCACATTTGGGGAAACTTAGTGCAGCTACTCAATAGGATGAAAAATGTTTCTTTAATAATCTAATGTAGGATTCATGTTATATATCAAGGTGGAGCCTTCAATCATTTTTATGAACGGGACTTCTTGTCATGCATTAGTAAGCCATATATTGTCAGAACACTACATTGCCTGCCCCCCGTGAAAAGAAGAAACATCATGCTTCATTTGCCAAACAGAGGTGTTATTTGTGAGAGCAAAGATAGTTTGAGAGCCTGAGCCATCTGAAGACTGATCGAAAGAGTCAATGATGTGTTCAGTGTGTGGACTGGCTGTCACTGGCCGTGACATTGGGAACACCCCACCAATCAAATTACATACTGTATTTTCACGACTATAAGGCGCACTTAAAAGTCTTAAATTTTCTCCAAAATACACAGTGCGCCTTATAATCCAATGCGCCTTATATATGGAAAAAAACGAAAACCAAAAACGAAAAACCACCACTGTCGGATATTAAAAAAACACAAATGCCTGAACTGAAACAATACTGTTAAATATGCAGATGCCATTTTAGTTTACAAAATCTTCCATCATATAGCTCCTCCCCCACTGCAAGATTTTATTTAAAAAAAATCCAAAACATCAACAATGGCTGGCTCTAGAGGTGACTGTGTAGTGAATGCTTCATACCTGTCAATAGCAATTACCACATTTTCACGACTATAAGGCGCACTAACAAGTCTTAAATTTTCTCAAAAATTAGACAGTGCGCCTTATAATACAGTGTGCCTTATATATGGAAAAAATGTCATACATTGAGGGTGCGCCTTATAATGCGGTGCGCCTTATAGTCGTGAAAATACGGTATACGTATAATCTAGCTTTTTGTGCATATTTTTGGTGTTATTTTTAGAACTATCCGACAGAACTGCTACACACAGTGCTCAATTTTGTTTGAAGCGTTTCACACATTCATTGCTGTTTTTGAGTTATTTACAAGATACAATACATTTCTGTTATTATCCAAGCTCTATAGTGACTACTTTACGATGTAACAAAAAGGTGTTGTTCCATAAAATGATACAATAAAAAAAATGCTTTTATGAGAGGGCTATACTCAATTGTGTGTGATTCTATCCATATATATGATTACATTTGCCAATATCATTTTTAATTGGAAAACATAGAATCAGCTTTCAGTTTGATGATGTAGCACAATATACTATGCCACATAAATATCACTACCTTCAACAATCATGTTAAACTACAGAAAAATGGACATATTAAAAACCGTGCAAGTATTTGAAGTAATATTTTTGAAAGCTTTTACTGTAATTGTCCATCCACATTAAAAAATAGAATCGTTTTTTTTTTTCATTTTGCTGTTGAATCACTGTCACTTCATGTTTTAAAAAAAATACAAATGCAAAATAAGATTTAACCAAAAGCAGCTGTGTAGTCCAAATGAAACAACAACCCTAAACTATTCCACTATCTCTCGGGAATACTTCTTACTGCACCAGCAAAAAAAAACTGCAGTTTAATTTTCCTTTCAGATTCTTCTGATGGGGAAAAAAAACAATCTTTTTTTCAATGTATTAGCAGCTAACCTTAATAGCAAAACATTTCTTAATCACAATAACATGGATTAATAATAATTACCATTTAAACGATACACTGTATCACATACAAACATATGTATTACATATTCTAGTCATTTGTTATTCTGACGCTGAGATGGTTTTGTTATGCAATCCAAAAAAAAATGTGTATTTCAATGTATGTAAATCCAGAGCATCTCTTTGTATATGATTATCTGATTGGAAGGATATACCTTCGATGCATCGTCTTTCTTTGCACATAGACACTATAGGTAGGGGAAGACAAAGGGCTTTCATTTATCACTCGCTGTCATGTTACTCTAAGTGGTTATGACAGCGACTACGTTTGCTTCTCCTTTCCTTTGCTCCTTTCCTAGCTGCTTATTTTCCTTTGTGCACTGCTGTGACCTAGAGTGTGTGTGGTGGGCGTGGCAGAGAGTCGCACGTGCACACAAAGAATTGGGGGGGTTACTGACTGCATATTAACATGAAATCATCGGGATTAGGCAGTTTTGCGACGAGTGGGGTGCACGGGCAATGGGATCACTGAGAGGCAGTTATATCCCTGGTGACTGCCAAATGGGAGGAGATAGATAAACAGAAAGCAGTGATAAGAAAATATATTAAACGCTGACATATAGCATATAAGCAGTAAACCGGTGACAAAAAGGACTAGGCCAATTTCCATTGGCTACAAACCTTCGAAATCCAGATACTATTCTTGTTCCCGTGACCATTTTACTGGAATGTGTAAATTTAATTGAGTTTATTTCACTCTGCATTTACTCACCTTTCATCTATTATATGCTGTTTTGTCTTGGTCTCTAAACAGTTCTTATCTAAAGTATTATATACTATCTAAAGGTAATATGTGGATTTAAAGATTATGATTGCATTCCTGATGATTTGGTTGGATTTAACTCTTCTGTATTCTGGAATTATGTCATTTAAAAGAACAATGAGTCTTACCACAATCTGTACACATTCATCTTTACAAACAGAAGAGTATATCATAATATTTACAGATGGCTGACAAATTCCTCTGTGGACAGTGATTACAATATATGCCTAAGCGGAAAAATAGCCTTTATTATCAACGATAACATAAGCGATACAGTAATAATGATAATCTCCATTTTTCTGTTTATAACTAGAACAAAACATTTAGAAATGATGATTACTGTGAGTACCATTAAAACAAGGAATTGAGAAATAATAAGAATCTTTTTGCGCTTGTAGGAAAATGAGTTTCAATTTATGGGTCAATATTTAAAGCAGCATTTGGGTTCTTTGTTATTACACTCCCTCTCTGTCCTCCACATATTCACTAGATTCTCCTTTTTTTTTTTTACTATGGGGTAAGCCCCCCACCCTCATCTCTACCAATGAACGCATCTCTGTTTGCCCCACACGTGATGTCACAGCGTTGCCTGGGATTGTGATTAATGGGTGCTATTCAGCTCTAAAAATTCCCTTGAGTGGTTGCCAGTTGGCTTACTCAGAGAAGAAACTCATTACTGCTGTCGGTTGTGTTGATGGAGCAGGGTGGGGTATGAATGATTGAAAATGTGCGAATGCATGCAAGAGGGAAACTTATTTTGGGGGGGGGGGGGGGGGTAGACCACCTTTGCCATCAGGTGTTAATAAGTGTGCCCGGGTATTCTGCCTTGAGGTGAAAGAGAGACAGTTTTTGCCAATTATTGGACTAAACGCACTCTTAAATGAACATTTTACATTGATAATCTGTATTAATCTGAATGCCACCTTCACACACGTACTATATCTGAAACATATTTTTAAGGTTTGTGCATTACTCGAGCGAAATCTTTTCTTGCAACATCCTGTAAACATGCAGATTAGGCTAATTGAACAATCTAAATTGCCCTTAGGTGTGAGTTTGAGCGTGACTTTTATTATTGGCTTTGGAATTTTCTTTTGTCCGGACCGAAAGGTCCAGTTTTTTTGTTTTTGTAATACTTGCTAAATGACAAACTATCGATTTTTAACAATAGTTAATTTGTTGACGTTCAACTCAAATTGAAAAAAAAGTAACTGAAAAATACAAATAATTACTAAAATTTGCAAATTTTAAATCTTAGGTGTATTTTTCATTAGATAAAATTTGAAATCCGTTTTTTATTCACCAAAGAACATCATTTACAATTCTAAATAACATAAATAATCTTTAAAACATTCTTTAAGAGAGCACCAAGATGTACATTATTAATTGTTAATATGCATATAGGATATTTATGGTCATTAGGAAAATAACTGACTTTTATTCCACATTTTAAATTCTGTGCATTTTGTTTTCTTAATTCCTCCAATACACATGCTCCACCTGATTTCCATATAAAGTGTGTTCAAAAATGACAATTTTGATTTGCCTTGAGATATATTTATTCATATGGGTACAGAATCTCATTGACATGTGAGAATATACCTATTATTTTTACCAGTCAGTCTATGTAAATGTGATTAATTTGAAATGCATGATATGATTTGCATTTCAGAGTCTTCAGCTGCTATGATTGGCAGGGTGTAGGTGTAGGATGCAAAATGTCACAGTGTTGTATTTGTGTGTGACTCTTTTTGGAGCCTTTCCATTTCCAATTGTGACACTCGGTCGATGTCAGTGGCACCAGCTGCTTCTCTGTCCTCTTTTGGCACTCTTGCTTCTTATAATCCACATAGCTGAGCTTCATCACCTCATCTGAGTCAACTCATACTTGTAGCCTGTGTACATAAGATTAATTCAGTTGTCATCAATCTTACTGCGGATTCAGATTCAGCAACAATCTTATAGATGTCTTATGTAGGTCCCTCTTTGTTTTTGGCTCAATTGCATTTAAAAAAAAAATGTGATAGGAGAATTGAAGTGGGCGGTGGGGTGTACGTTGTCAAGGACCCTGAGACACATATCATTTCCCAAAGGGAACCACACAGCTGAGGACAGTGGACCTCCTTCCTTTGACAATTACTGGGGGCAGATGGAGGGTCTTTCAGAATGGGTGAGATTTACACAGCCGTTTCAAGCATTTGTGGAGGCCCATTTTCAGCGTTCTATGAGATGCAGTGGAGCGCACTGGTCTGTCCCGCCCTTGCTCCTTTACATATCCCGTGGGAGTGCCAGATGTGGGGGTCACACCTAGCTTAAGTCAAATCCCTGTCAAAACCTGAAAAAAACTTTAGATCATTCTAATAATTGAAAATTAAATGCTTGTTTTATACTTAAAAAAAAAACCTAGAAAAATGCATTCTTCATGCCCAAAATAACATAGACATTGTAATAAAAAGGGCAAAGACCATTAGAGAAAGATATACTCTGCCCTCTCCAGAACTGCCTAGTAATTTATCAGTTGTCCTCTAATGAGGGGGAAATAATGAGTGCTACACCAACGAGAATTATGATGCCAAATGAGTGTACAGGTTGTTATTCACAACTGCGACAGTCTGCGGACCTCACCTATTCCTGATTTTACGGAGCAAAAGCCATTGACAAAGCAAAGAAGAATGTTGACGCATCTCCATTGAAATATAAGCAATATTTTACTACCAATGTCTCTGAGGTGATCAAATATTTCATATTCCACCAGTCACGACAAGAGTGACATAATGTATTGTTTTGAGGGGTTTTCTGTAAATACCAAATAAATATATTATTATATTAAACATATATTGTCTACTAAGTTATGTGGAGAAGGTCTTATCTAGTATGCAAGGAGGATGATGAAAGTGCTGTCTCTTTTTAAATTCTAAAACAGGCACTTGCAATACTGAGGTACTCACTATTAATTAGTTATGTAGCTTATGGGCATTGTTGTTAATGAAGTTGTGAATATGTCATATCTTTCTAGCAGCAATCATAAGAGAAAGGCAGTATTTTTTTCTTATTGAGGTACATTATTCTTGAAATTGAACATATTTTATTATGAGCCACCCACACAAACACACAATTTATACCACTAACATTTTTTTTGCAGTTTGAGTCTCGATGCGGGAGGTACACATTCTCGTCTTAAATGTTTACCATATTTTTTTGCAAATACATGCCGAGCCAATAACAGGCTAATACAGCTATAAAAGAAGGGTGTCAGTCAATGGCAGCTATCTCATATGCAGCATCCTAAAATGGCAATTTGGCAGAGGGACAAACTAAGTAGGGGGTGAGTTAAGATGAGATCAAGCTCTTTCATGTAGAGGATTCCAGGCTTCAGTTATAGAAGTGTATGCACAGAGCTGTCTTTATCTCCAAATCCTCTTGTTTCACGCTCTCTCTCTCTCATCCCAAACAGAGGGAACACTGAGTCCCAAGAGAAAAAAAAGTAGATACCAGAAATGGAAAACTATATGTGAAAAAAATCTATTCTCACCATCTTATGATAAAAGTGCCATTCCCCAAACACATTCCAAGTTTGTCCTAGCCACCAAGTAGTAGAGCTCCTTTCCATTGTTAAGGGTAGAGAACGTTGATAAAGACCGAGTCAAATGTGTTTGTTCTTGTTGCAGCGCTTGTGGGTGTGTCCAGGGAAGACATTCTACAAAACTACAAAAGATACTCAATGATTGTGAGTGCAGAAAAAGGATTTATAAACCACCTGTCCCCGTTCAACAGTACATAAGACATTTGACAGCATTTTTAGTACAGTTGTGTTGTAGGTATAGGATGTCTCTGGGGGCTAGATGGATGTGTCTCTTTGTGTCCCTTTCAGTCTATTTTGCCATTTTCTAACTGTCAATGGAGAATGTTTAAATTAGTATAATGAATATGCTGTTTTTAAATCCGGATAGTCCTTTAGGGATACAAAAGATCCTCTCTTAATTGTTCTCCCCCATCAAATCAAATGCCCTCTTTGTTTACCGTGGGAATTTTTTCCCCATTTTTTTGCTTTTCCTTTTTTTTTCTAAATACATAAACTACAATGGTTGCAACTGTAATCATTCACACTAAAAAAATATATATTTATTATGTCAGTGCTTCATATTAGGGCCAACACACACACATCCATACACACACACACACCCACACACATCCCATTTTGCTTGTCTCTAATCTTATCTGAGTTGTGAATGGGAAGCATTTTAATAATCTCCCCATTTTGAGCATCTGTTGTGTTTTTATGCTTCTCTCTTAATTAGGCTTGCGATATCCAGTAAGTGCAGGAGGCTTAGTATGGAGATTGGGGGGCTACCAGGGTAGGGCAGAGTGCAAGGCCTTGGGGGTACTGCAGTGGGAACGCAGCAGGCAGATGGACAATAGGGTGTGGTGTGTAGTAAAGGGGATAGATATGGTTCAGGAGGAATGGGTGCGATGGAAACACAAGGGTAGCCCGTTCTTTGTCCTTGTGATGGAGAAGTCGCAGGGGTGTGAGCTGGGTTACTAAACAGTACATTTCCCATCACCGCGTAAACATAGTGGCTTTCATATCCTCCCTTTAATTACTTTGATACTAATTAATGCGGTCTGTAAACTTACATTATCTGTGCTGTGTAATTATACTGTTTGGTGTTTTCCACTTCAGCCTTGGTGAAAGGCGACACCTTGTTGTTTTCCAATGACTTATCACCCACGCCCTAAAAATGATTTAATAGTGGCAGATGTGTTGATGTTGAACTTGAATTAAAAAAAAGAGAAGACGGGGAAAAAAAACAGGCTGCCATTTCAAAAGGTCAAAGCACCTTTGCAGGAGGCTTGGGGCAGAGATGAGGAGGCCATTTATCACCTGGAATGACTGTAAACTGGACAGTTATACGATGAAAACCAATCAATACATGTAGAATGTGTTAGGCATCTGCAGTGAAGACCATGCTGAGCCTAACAAGACTAAAGGCTCATCTATAAAGTAAGGCACCACTCGGAACAACAGAAAACAACATTTGCATGCACACGACAATGCTGCAATTTGGAGTGTGCAATCAGCCTACCACACATGTTTTTGGAATGTGGGAAGAAACCGGAGTACCCGGAGGAAACCCACGCAGGCTCGGGGAGAATATGAAAACTCCAAACAGGTGGACGTGACCTGGATTTAAACCCAAGACCCCAGAGCTCTGAGGCCGACGCGCTAATCACCCGCGCCACCGGTCGGCCTGTTCATACAATTGACATTGACAAATGGTAAATGCAGCCTGGCGGGTTTCTGTTCGGATGGGGGAAATGCTAGAATTACTACTTTTCTTTACCCAGGACCATAAAACATGGAAAAACTAACCTGGCATTACCTCGGAGCCACGTCAATTGAACTGCACAAATTTCCTAGAAACACCTTCGAGTTGATTTTTATCCTTACACAAGTTTTAATACAATCCGACATTTACCTTGACATGGTGTTCAAGAGTTTTTTATGCGTGCATAAAAAGGACATTCATTTTCCGAACCACTTTATGCTCACTAGGTTCGCGGAGGGTGCTGGAGCCTATCCCAGCTGACTTTTTGGGCCCGAGGCGGGAGACATCCTTAATCGATGATCAGCCATGGGCTTGAGATGGACAGCCATTCACGCCTAACTCATACCTAGGGGCAATTTAGAGTGTCCAATCAGCCCACAATGCATGTTTTTGGAGTGTGGGAGGAAACCGGAGTACAGGGAGAACATGTAAACTCCACACAGATGGACATGACCTGGATTTGAACCAAGGACCTCAGACCTAAGACTGGTCTGGTTAAATGACATGGGTGTGGAAACCCTGCAAAAGTGCGGAAGTGTTTCATACAGCTGAAATGACACACAAAATGACAAAGCCTAGCGTGCAAAATTATAAGAAAGCTAGGCTTTAGTTCAAATTAAATAGGTGGCTGCAATACTCGCTGGTGCCTTATTTATCATTCACCCTCCATTTTCCATACTGATTAACCTCATGAGGGCAGAGGGTTGTTGGATCTGAGCACGTGACTGGTTGCTAATCAAATTCATCCATTTCATTAATATTAAGTTATCAAATCAGTTTATAAAGTCAATATATTGAATTTTTGTCAGTATTGGCCTCGTTTTCCATTCATGTATTACATATTCAATGTTCAACTCTCATATATTACCAACTCATAACTTGCAGATTCACTAAATCATTGATTCTAAAAAAAAATATTAACTTTTTAAATATTTTCTTTAAGTTTAGTTTTTAAATCAATAAATTGGACCTGGTCCGTGGGAAAGTCTTTATAGCTATGATCAGTCAAGTCATCTATTTAAATAGTTATTTTTTACTTGATCACAATGTCTCAAAGGGCTTTAGCTTTTTGGAAAATGTATGTAATGCATTTTGAATTCCTTTATTTATGGTCAGACCTGGTCCCTATCACATAGTATGGATTCCACTTTACAGCTTCTAACAAAGCTGAAGCAATTTTACTATTCTACATCTTCCATCCCGACCAATGCCTGTTAGAGATCTCTATGATGTAAACCCCTGTTTAGTTTGCAGATGCAATTTACTGTGTTCAAAGTGGCACTGCAAAGGTGAATAAAAGGTATAACAGTTGACAAACACACTCAGATTTTAGCATCAGCTTACAGTTGTGCAAAACATGGTTGGGCAGTGTGACAGTAGACCAGGCATGTCCAAAGTCCGGCCCGCGGGCCAAATAAGGCCCGTGGACAAATTTTTACCGGCCCACGGCCTCTATCATGAAATCAATAATACACGGCCCGCCAGCACTGTTGACCACAGTATAAAATAAATGTGTACAAAAAGCTATTTTTCACTTCACCAGAAGATGGCAGTAGCCCTGTGGCCGCACTCTGGCCGCCGTGACCCCTGCGTCATTGTTTCAGCCCAGCCCATTTCTAACATGTAAACAAAAAAAGGAAAGTTGACCGGGAGGGCCGCCGCATCCAGGAGAAGTGGAAATTTGAGTATTTTTTCACTGAAATACGAAACAACTGTGTCTGCCTAATTTGCCAAGAGACTGTGGCTGTTTTCAAGGAATTCAACATTAAGAGGCACTACCAGACGAAACATGCTAGCTACGACAAGCTAACTGGGAACGAACGCGGTGAAAAAGTGAAGCAACTGGAAGCTGTTTTAACGGCACAGCAAAGCTTTTTCACAAGAGCCCGTGAGTCAAATGAAAATGCCACAAAGGCAAGCTACGAAGTGGCAACGCTAATTGCAAAGCACTGCAAACCTTTCAGTGACGGTGAATTTATTAAAGACTGTGTAATGAAAATGGTTGAGAAAATTTTTCCCGCGAAGAAGCAAGAGTTTGCCAATATTTGCCTGGCTCGTAATACTGTGGCACGGAGAATTGAAGACGTTTCATGCGATATTAAGAGACAGTTAGAGGCAAAAGGAACTGAGTTTGACTTTTTTCTCGTTAGCGTGCGATGAAGACCTGGACTACATACTGCAGTCAAGATCCCAGTATCACCCTTCACATTAGTGCAGGCAAGATATTTGTTAAGTCCTCTGAGTTGAATAAATTCTTAAATCTCAGTTCATTATTTTTTTTTGTGATGGTCAAAATCACAGTTTGAATATGCAGTGATCATTGTTTTGTTTTCACCACTGTTCCTACAGTGAGCATATAATAGTGAATAATATGTGATGTTTCACATGAACTTAGATATCCTTGATAGTTTTCTTAATTTTTTGTGGTTTGTGATTTCGGTAAAAACCTAAATGTAAAAAAAAATGTAAAAGTAAAAGTATGCCATTTGTAATTAAAAAAAATCCCAAAAAGTTAATTTGCATTTATTGTTAATGGTTCAAAGAATGTCAGGCAAAAAGTCGGCCCGCACACATTTTCACCTTACCAAATCTGGCCCTCTTTGCAAAAAGTTTGGACACCCCTGCAGTAGACCATCAAATAGAAAAAGCAATCTTCTACAGAAAATGATATTGCTTTCTGAAGGTATGGGATATGGGAAATTGAATGAGACTCTGTTCATTTGCTGTCAACATCAGATACTTTGGGATTTTCAAGCAAGTGTGCTGCAAT